>NC_092184.1:23403107-23555607 GCF_043641665.1 Enoplosus armatus | reverse complement strand
AAACATGACACAATGACCCAAGAGTTTTAATGAAGTCGTTTAATGTCTCAGAAACATCATAGCTATCTAGCATGGTAGGTGTGAGACTGGTCGAACACAGGAGACAAATGAAATATACAAAATAATTCATGTCAGAAAAATAAGCAGAGAAGATTATAGTAATGCAAAAGATAAAAGTACAGTAAATGATTAAGAAGCATAAACAGCATTGTATCCTATTACTGCTACTTTTATTGGATAAACCCCTGAGTTGGAAAAAAAAAGAAAAAAGAAGAAGAAGCAGAAACCAGAAAAATATAAACAGAAAAAATAAAAAGTTGGCAGTTTTCTAGAAATTAAGAAAGAGAGAGATTCTGTTGGGTGGAGCGCCTGCGTAACAACTCATTGCCGATACCAGACATGATTGCATTTTCAAGTTTTAATATTTACAAAAGAACAACAAAAAAAAAAAGCATATTAGCAAAGTCCATGTCATATAATGATGATAGTAATAATACTGATAATAATATCAACTTCAAAACAAATTACCACAATTTTTACTTCAACGAATTCACAATTTTTTTTTAAAGTCTAATACAAAAAAAAAAAAAAAAAATCAAACGATACATCAAACACATAAAGTGGTACCCATCACATCTTTACAGGTTGGAGTTGAGAGAGGCACCAAACTCTCTGTGCAAAGGGGGGGCTGCATGGCGGCCCAGTCCCTTCCCTTTCTCTGGTGCAGTCTTCTCTCCCATCAAACACCTCACTGGAGCAGTTTATCAGCAAAAAAAAAAAGTTTATAATAAAGTCATTTGTAGATTCAAGAACTGCTTCAACAATCCGCTAACCTCATGCAAACACTGGATGGAGTGGAGGGAGGGAGGGGGGGTGGGGGGGGGAGTACTCGGCTGCCAATAGCCACAATGAGACCATTGTTGCCCCAAATTGTCTGGAAGTGATCCTATTAAACTAACAATGTATGAGCCATTCTGCTTATGATTTCAACCATGCTCAAAGGCAACAGGTTTGTACTGCAGTCACTTCAGTGACCAACTCTACCCCCTCCGCTTGTATCACACACAGGCTGCAGAGGGTCGGTATCACACAAGGCTACTGGGAATCATCAGCTTCTGTCTGCTAAACATTTTTCATGTGATATTAACTGAGTGGACACCTCCTTCAGTCGTCAGTTCGGGTTAGTTGAGTTAGTTGTTTTGGCTCAAAGGTTTTTGAGTCAGCTCGCTGATGAACAGATGAAAAGCAGCTTCGTAAAAGAAATACATCACAGAAAATACGAGACAAAGTCTAGAAGGAAGAAATAAACATGAGCCTGGGCTGTCGTCGAGTCGAAGGCTGTCTATGCAGTAAACGTGCAGGTCGCTGAAACTGCTGTTGTGCTGCGGCAATTTAACAAAAGCAAAGACAAAGAGCTCTGCTTCAAATGTGGTCCAAGGCCAGTCAAACAGTTTCTGAGTTCAGCTCTATCAAACAAATTAGGTAGACAAGATTTCTATAAACAAAAACTACTGAGCTATCAATCAAAAGGATGCATTCAGCATGTGACAAGTGGCCTCCTTTGTTTAAATTCTCTTGTCATCAGTAAAAAAAAGTTGTATTTAAATCAAAATAATTTCTCTAATCCACTGAGCAGGAGAGTTAAAGCAGTTGTTGTTTCCTCTAATTTGATTTTATTGTACAGATATCGTTCACTACATCTCTTTTCTTACAATCACCAAGCCGAGCATCAACAGATCAGTTTCCTTCCGCACATATTTTTCTTAAACAGCAGAAATGAAGACGTTGTTTCAGCTGATTAGTTCAACTGATGTGATTAATTGATTTCTGTGTCCCGAGGTCTCCTCCGTCTTCTAAAACACACCAGAAGTAATCTTGGATTTTTCACCCTACTTTGATTTTGTTCGATTTCTCACCCCTTCCCCTGTCCCCTTCCCTCCCCAACCCCCACCTCTTGTTATTTACAAGACCTGGAACTTCCAGGAGTTCTGGTCTTTGTAGTCCAGACAGTCAGTGGCATTGAAATTGAGCTTCCAGGCAGCTTGGTCCTTGTAGTCTAGACAGTCGACGGCTCCAAAGCCCAGCGAGGCGGCTGTGTAGCCCTGGGAGGAGAGCGAGGCGGGGGACTGGCTGAGGGGTCCGCCCATTGAGGAGGCTGTGATGGGGCTCAGGGCGCCTCCGGTGCCCGACAGCTGCGGGTGCATGGGGGACAGGTAGGAGCTACAGTCCAGGCCAGTGAAGTAGGAGGACGAGCCTGCGTAGCTCTGGCTGTAGGCTGGGGCCTGGGTGTAGGTCATGGGGTAGGCGGTGGTGCGCTGCATGCAGGGGGTGGTGGAGGCAGACAGGGGGTCTGGCAGCGGGGAGATGGAGGCTGGGCTCCAGATGGACACCGTGGCACTAGCAGAGCTGGAGCTGGGGGTGATGGCGGTGCCTGGAGGAGGGGGTGGGGGGCTGTAGGGTCCATTGGTGGGGTTGGCACTGGCCTCAGCGTTGGCGTCACGAGCAGGAGATGCCTTCTTTTTAGGGGGCCGTGGTTTGGACTGGCCTGTGCTCTGCTGCTGCTGCTGGCGGCACTTGGCACGACGGTTCTTGAACCAGACCTGGAGCGTGGCAGGGGCATCAGGGAGGGGGTCGGTTAGAAAATCAGTACTTCATCATCAAATCCAGAACTTTCAATAAATAGTCAAACTGTAAAAGCTGCTGTTGTGAGGAAACCTGTTATTTCTCTCTCACTCAGAGACATTTCTTTCATTCAGAGGGCCAGTACACAAATACTGCACCAAATACTTATAATATATATATATGGTAATAATATAATACCAAAATACTGCTTTGTATATGTGTTACCTGGACTCTGGACTCGGGCAGGTTGATCTTGAGGGCCACCTCCTCCCTCATGAAGATGTCTGGGTAGCGGGTTTTGGCAAACAGAGCCTCCAGGATGTCCAGCTGTGCGCGTGTGAAGGTGGTGCGCTCCCGACGCTGTTTGCGCGGGGTGTCTACAAGAAAGAAATCAAATGCAAAATAATAATAATAGCAATTATTATTATGTTACCGAAAATATGGCTGATAGCTGAGAAGACGTGTCTGAGTTGGTTCAAACATTTAACACATAAATACAAAAAAAAACATGAGAATTTCGATTGGAAATTTGCTATTAAAAATATTTTTTATTAAAGTAATGTTAATAAAAAGTAATTCAAACATTTTAATGTACTTATGAATCAAGTCAATTATTTTAGTTATTTCTATTGAATTCGCAAATAATAAAACTTCACCCATTATCATTATTAACTGCTCAGAATGTCTAATTTTTATAGAAAATATATTTCACAGAACGTGTCCTGCAAATTACCGGATGTAGAATAAATACTTATTAATCATTTTCACGGGACCACATCGGCACCTCGGGTCATGTAGAGCCACCAGAAGAAATGCAGCGTTTTTATTGGATCGAATAAAATGATATTACAGGCCGTGTGGTTTTATCTTTCACAGGTGAGACTGTCTGAATCGAAACATTCAAAGAGAAGAAACGAAAGTCGCTCCAAAGCGTAGATTCACAATTTTAAAAACGGTCTCAAACTCTAATCTGCGACGAGAGGCCACGCGCTGTAACACGCCTTCTGTCATCGGTGCCAAATCTCGGCATCATTTCGTTCAAAGTCTCCTCTCAAGGAGGACAGATGCCGATCCGAACAATATGAGAAGTGTTCATTGGTGAAAAACATTATGGTTCAAAATGAAACACAATGAGCGTCCTTTAATAAATAGGTTACATGATAAGAGCAACAGATTGGAGTCTGTTTTGATGTTAAGTCCGTGTGAGAACAGCCTGCGAATCCATTCACACACTGTTTTTTATTGTTTTTTGACTCTATAATCCGCTGAACTTATAGGTCAAGTGAACACATGTTGTGATGGCTGAAGAATCAGAGACATCTCTTCATACTCATAAAACATAACCTCACAGCTACATTCAAAAGAAAAATGACGTACAAGTGAACTGGTCGTTGTTTTTTTTAACCGACCATTTTTACGCAAATGATAAAACGACATTTTCCTGTGAATTCCTTCAGTTTCTGCATTTCAAAATCAACTTTTTTTTTTCACTCGAAACAACAAGTTTAAATTATTGAAGAACAAAAACGTACAGTCATAAGTCACAGGCCATTACTTACTGGGGTATCCAACGGCGGAGTGGAGCAGATCCATGCCCGGGCCGGACAGCGTTAACCCGTTCACGGCGTAATGGGGTTGCTTAATGTAGGACATCATGCCTCCTGCCGGCTTTAAAACACTCCCTCACTCCCTCACTCTCTCTCTCCTTCTCTCAGACCGGGGGCCGGGTCTCCTAGCTAGTCTCCAGGGGGTGTCTCTCTCTCTCTCTCTCTCTCTCTCTCTCTCTCTCTCTCTCTCTCTCTCTCTTTTTTTTTTTGCTGTCACTCCCTCCCTCTCTGTTTTTCTTTTTCCCTGAGTTGTTTGTCCCTCAGTTGTTGTTTTTGATTTTTTCCTTGCTGGCCTTCTCCGTCACTATCTTTGCGTGCTGCTCTGACTCAGTGCCGCTGAACGAACCAGGCACCTGTGGTTCCAACTGTAGTTGTGACGGCGGTGAGTCCTCGCACCTGTTTGAACCTGACACCGCTGATTTAGGGAGCGGCTGTATATTCTATGCTTCCTCTATCCAGATAGGAGGAACAACAGCAACTAAAATCAACCCGAGACTATAAATTAAGACACCTCATTAAATAAATGATAACGGCTAACTGAACAAGACCCGTGCTGCGATGCGGTTTCTTCTTCCAAGTCGTGCGTAATGGCGGTGCGCACCGACGTCGCCAGGTGAAAGGTACCAAAAGCAGCAGTTCGGCCGTCCGCGGTCTGATGGGTGCTGAAAAGTGTAGGGGCCCCTGACGGTACCTGGTCCCTGAGGAGAGGATCTGGATCTGCAGAGTGGACAAGTGAGGCGAGCAAGAAGAGGCTGGCTAATTAGAAGTAACTTCTTACCCAAGTAGACACCCAGAGCCCTCCCTCTCTCTCTCTCTCCCTCTCTCTCTCTCTCTCTCTCTCTCTCTCTCTCTCTCTCTCTCTCTCGAGCGCGCTCACCCAAACACACGCGCGCGCACACACCTATATTGTCCCTATGTATTCATATTGGGCCTGTAGTGTTCAGGGGGATAATTTGACGCACGAATATGCTTCTTCACGGTTTATTTTATGCGTCTCTTATATGTAACTGATCCAGCAGCGCTGCCACAGACACCCGCTGATATGCAGTCTGCATATAATTAGTAAAGATTCATTTGAAACACGCAATAATTAAAAAAAAAAAAAGACAGAATGCGTCTGTTCGGGTGTATAAAGTTTGCCTCATACAGTTATAGTGAACGATAGGCCGCCTTCTGGTCTGGTCTGAGAGGACCACAATGTTAGCCTTTTCGAGTCTTTTCCAGGTTTTCATTGTTATGATCGAAATTGGCCTCCTAAAATAATTGGGCGACCCTGTCGGAGTGTGGAGGCAGAAGGAGAGCAACTGAGAGGCGGACAAGGGGGTACAGGCCGGATTAGAAGCAGCAACAAAGACCGCGTTGTTCTGCTATTAAATCCCCTTCTGATCCCCAACATGCTCCCTCCGGCCCATTCATCCATTCATTCACTACTGTCGATAATAATATAAATAATATTAACACTTATTATAATAATAATAATAATAATAATAAAAATAATAAAAAGGTGTGATTTACATAATTTATTGGCAGACTTATATAAATATTCCTGATGTAAATTCATGTACATATGTGTTGATATTTGACATCAAGCTATAGGAGACGATGATGTGTTCTACAGACATAAATTAACAGCGTGTTGCACTTGAAAAGAAACAAAATAAAATGTTAAATAACTGAAATAATGAGCAGGAGAGGTATCAGTTCATCAGTTGTACACTTTCTTTAAGGCTTTTTATAAATGTATCTTGTATCTTAGACATTAAATAATGCAACAAACACCAGAGTGAACTGTAGTTATAATTAAAGGTAATTTCGTTTAATCATCTTGTACATTTCTATAGAATATTAACTATCAGGGGGCCTCGGGGGGTTTGTGTGTGTGTGTGTGTGTGTGTGTGTGTGTGTGTGTGTGTGTGTGTGTGTATTGTCGTGTCTCTCTCGGGGCTGTAGTTTGGCCTGTGCCATCCTCTGCTGCAGGACAATTTCACAGTGTCCAAAGCCGATTCTCTGCGCTTGTTAATTGAATCGGATTTCTTATAGTTTAAAATCCACACACACACACACACACACACACACACACACACACACACACAGACAGACCCATGTAGCTACAGCCCAAACTGTATAAGGGGTTTATCTAGCTCTGTAAAGCCAACGCGGAGATATAAAGACACACACAGAGCGACAGAGAGACTTTACCGGCGTGTTTGAACGTTTCTAAATCTCGAATAAAATGTCTTCACCTGCTGAGGTGAGAGTGTGTGTGTGAGTAGGCCTTAGTCGGCTGAGTGTAGGAGGCCTGTGTGTGTGTGTGTGTGTGTTTGGATACCTTCTGTCTCCAGTGGACGCCTCACCTGCTCACATCCAGGTACGCTTTGTTTGTTTGTTTGTTTGTTTTGTTGTTGTTGTTGTTGTTCTAGCTTGAGCTAAACTAGCCGACAGCAGGACAGGTAGCCGAGCTCGAGCTAACTGTGGGGAGTCGGACGACAAGAATGTCTCGAGACCTCCAACTGACAGAAAGAGAGGAAACAAACAACAAGCGGCGGGAAGAGCGAGACCTCAGAGCGCGCGACACTGCGCGCAACACTGCCGTGCACGCGCGCACTTCACGAAGCTGCTTTTCATTTTCTTCTGGAGGAGTTTATTCTTATCATTATCTCCACGACACTTCCGTGATATTTTTGATTTAAAGACACAAATCGATCAGGCCTGTCGCCATGTTGGTGACTTTCAGCTGCGATAAATGCCTTTTTTCTGAGGGCCTGTCTTTTTTTTTTATTTCAGCAGCAGCCTCTTTATGTTTTACTAATAAAGAAGAACAATAATACAAGATGCCGCGGGATAATTATAGGCCGAAAATGTCGTAATTAATCAAGTCATTACCCTAATCCATGATCAATCGAGTAAATGACTATGGGAACGGAATACACACACACACATATATATTCATTAAGTCTGGATGAATACAAGAGGCCTATAACCGTCCGTGCGTGCCGATAGTACATGATAAATACATCTCTGGTCCTCTATATAGATCTAAAAAAAATATTGTTAAATTGTAAAATATCGGGAAAAAATAGAACATGACTGTTGCTTTTGAGCAACTTCCCAAATCCTGACAATGAAAGTGATCTATGACAGATGCCATTGTGAATTAAACTCTAAATTCCTACAGTGACACATGGGTTACACTCACTTGGTAGAGTAACAGCAAACAGTCACACACTGTAAGTTCATACAGAGACAGAAACACAATGATTTGTTCATTAGGTTTAAATCACCTGCAACGAATCAAACAAGTTACCGGAAACTCTGGTATCAGACAGGATTCATGAAGCCGGTTTTCTTTTTTTTTTAGTTTGAAAAGTTTAATCTAATATGCGCATATGCATAATTAAAAAGGGAGGCATGTCCTGAGATAAGTACTACATATTACATATTAATGCTCTTTAAGATGTGTTTTATTGTTTCATGACATGTGATGTTTTTGGGGAAATTGCTCTGTGATGAAGGACTGCGGGCAGTTTGGACGCACTAGGACCCAGAGCAGACGCAAATTAAGGACAACCAGCACATAAGAGGCTTAGTACATCTAATCTATACTCCTACACACACACACACACACACACACACACACAGCATTTCATAAACATCCCATTTTGAAACAAGCACGCATACACGTCCCAAAGGCAAACACAGCCATTGTATTTTCATTTAGTTTTCATTTTCTCCAAACTCTTTTATTCCCCTTGTTGACCTCAACTTCCATCCCACTTCGCTGGGAGAACATTTGCCCATATGCTCCACTATTTCTCTCGTCCCATTTCATTAGCAAACGTGTATCCACGCGTCCTTCAATGAACTAAGAGGCAGAGAGCGAACTGCTCGCTCATTCCGGACAATCGCAGTCAAAACGGTGGAAATGCTCACACTGCATATCTGAGTGATGCTGAACTTTTACTGTGAAATCAGTCGTACAGATCAAAACTGGGAAAAAAAAAAAAAAAAGGATTTCAAATTGAAATTAAAATGAAGTTCGACTGCAACACAATCCTCCCTCCTGAAGCTGGGCCCCTTTTCATTAATAGAAACTACAGGCCCGGATTTCTTTCTTTCTGTTTCGTTTGACAGAAAATTGAGAAACTGAATTTTCCCAGAATCCTCCTGTGATTCCAGTGAACCAATGTTTGTGTGTGTGATGATGATGATGCTGATGAGGAAAACATGAAAAGAGGAAAGACCTCCTGATCGTGTGTGTCTATGTCTCCGTTTAGATGATGATGATGGACATGACATAAACCAAAAAAACCATCACGTCCTAAAAGACCCAAACACACACACACACACACACACACACACACACACACACACACACACACACATTATATAAACACACAAACACTTTTCCAGCTGTTAAGTACCTCTGACATCATGTTGTTCGATACACACACACTGTATTTTTGTATGTCTGTGTGTGCACACTGTGTGTTTATAGTGTATGTGTGTATGTGTGTGTGTGACAGTTACACACTCTCACACACACACACACACTCACACACACGCACGCACAGAGTTCAGCCGATTTATCATAATATGCTTTATCTGAAAAGTAAGTATCTTACCTCGGGATAAAGGGAGGAAAGAGGGGTTTGTGGCCAGATTGACAGAGGAAGGGTGGATGGAGAGAACCGCGCGCTCTCTGCACAGCGACAGAGAGCAGGACCTGCACTTCTGTGGCTGGATCGATCACTATTGATAAGGTAACTGAGCATTATGGGACGGGAAGGAGCGGCAGAGAGGGCCACAGTGCTGTGTGTGTGTGTGTGTGTGTGTGTGTGTGTGTGTGATGGAGAGGCAGGCCGAGTGAGAGGCAGACCAGGAGGAAGGCTTGTGGCGCTTACTGTGAGGGACTGGTGGACTGGTCAAAGTTGCTACTGGAGGAAACTGGGCGGAAAGTTACGGATGGGGTGGGGTGGAAGGAAGGAAGAGCAGAGGAGCGTTATGATAAAACGAGGCAGAAATAAGTGGAAGGAGAGAGAGAGAGAGGGAGGGGGGCAGATGGGGAAGGGGGTATGGGAGGGGCGTTGGGACAGACCTGGTCCGAGTTTACTGAGGGTCTTGCTGTGAATTTTGTCTTGCTTTTGTTTTAGGTTTACTATTGATAGGCTGCCATTTTGCAAATTGAGTTTGGTTTGACTGTTTCTTCTAAACCAAATCATATCATGCGACTGTCTATATGCTCATATAGTTCAAAACTGTGTGTGTGTGTGTGTGTGTGCGCGTGTGTGCGCGCGCGTGTGTGTATCGAGGTCAGTGTGTGTTAACTCCTCATTAAAGTGATGTGAGGATTACTCTGCGTGAGTCCAGACCGGACCATGTGTCTCTCTGCACTCCCATCTACAGCAACACAATGGGCCACATGAAATCAAGGTCCCATGCAGGTTACATTAAATGGCCCTGCTGTTAGACCGCCATTACATGCCATTAGTGTATATATGTGCAGGAGCATGCGTGTGTGTGTGCGTGTGTCCATTTAGCAGGACGTGGCTTGTCAGCAGCCTGTCATAGGTCTAGGCTAAAGATAAACTCAGGCTGTGGTCTCTTATATAATGATATACGTGCTATATACAGTATACTTATATATAACCTACAGGGTTATATACAGTCATAGAACAGTTGTGTCGGTTACTAGCACTGAACTACACCAGTAAAAACCTTAATTGCTTAGGTTTACACATTCATAGTGCACCTCACATTATAAACCTAAAGTATATTTATAATTTTACTTTTAAATATGTTTTAAATGCACCATATTATCCACCATATGCTGACGATGGAAGTTAGTTGTACTGACCGTGACCATGTTTTGGGAATTACGAAGTATTTTATTTATTTGTTTCTAAAAAAAATAAAAAATAAAAATAATAATGTAAATATAAGTATAGTAAAAATTTCCCGCATTTATGTTTTCACACAATTCATGTCTGAGAGAAAAAGCTCAAACCCATCTGTTATATTCATTCATCCAACTTATTTTTAGATGTTTCTTGTACACACTTCCAGCTTTTTATCAACTCAGAGTAAAGACAAACAAGGAACATACAACTTTGTGACTGTTTGTGAGAAAATTACCAACAAACTGGCCACAAACTGTGGTTGGGGTCCCGTCCCTTGAGGGCCTTTGATCAGGCAGGGAAGTTGATTTAGTGACAGTTGTAAGAACAGCCTGTAGTCAGTAGTTACTGAACAAGGCTGAGGTGTGTTAACCAGCTGAGAACTGGATGGTTGTGAAGGTAATCTACGTGGTTGTTGTTTTTTTCTGTTATTGGAACACATTTCACAGCATCTATAAAGGACTTGATGGTCTTCATCCTATATGGGACCCTGATAAAACTCCTTGTGACAGAAGAGTCTGACCATGAGTTCATCTGTAAATAATGTCTGGCCAGCATCTTGATCAATTTCACAGACAGTAGGACCCCCGCTGCGTCCATGTGTGTGTCCTGCTGTCTTCTGAGGGTAGACAGATCGCTAATCCACTGCAGACGGCAGCAGGTCGGGTGTGTACGCTGTGTGTGTGTGTGTGTGTGTGTTCGCTGTCATCATTTAGCCCCCTCCTTGACCACTGTCTGGGGTTTTAGTAAGTTAACACCTGTTCATGCCCTCATACTCATACACATGTAATAAGATAAGCTGAGCAATTTCAGTTGCATTTGCATATCCAGACTGTTATCAGACCATGTGATACTGTTTTATTCTAATACTTGAAGTGCATCAAATGTTTTTGCATTAATTATCTACTGTAATAAAAAGCAGCTCCATGATCTTTTTCAATGGCAAAAAAAAAGTATGTACATATTTCTTTACTGTTATATACTCACAGATAATTCATAATTATATGTTATTATAATTCATGAAACAATCTTTTAAGTCAAAACTCTACAGATTTAAAAAGAAAAAGAGAAATAAAGATTACAAATTTGAAAATGGACAATAAATAATAAATATAAAACATTTGATGTATTTTGTTTGGAAGACAAAGTTTTTTTCTTCTTCTTAAATTAGATGATGCACCACTTTGTAAAGAAAGAAGTTATCCAGCATTTAGGCAGACAGGTGTATAGACAAGGTGCAACACACACACACACACACACACACACTCAGTCACACACACACACACACACACACACTCAGTCACACACAGTCTTCAACTTGTTAAAACAAAGCTCATATGTGCATCCATGCGTGGTTTTATATGCACTGCCTTATGCAGGGCTGTGTGTGTGTGTGTGTGTGTGTGTGTGTGTGTGTGTGTGTGTGTGTGTGTGTGTGTGTGTGTGTATGTAAACCCCCTCTGGGCATGTGTTCTGGGAGCATGTGTATGGTGGTGTGCTGGTGTAATGCGGGTGGGGTGAGTTTGTGTGTGTGTGTGTATAGCGTGGTACAGTAGCTTGTACCCCCCCCCCCCCCCAACCCCCCGCCCCCACCTGCGCCCCCACTACCCCATATGGCAGTAGACAGCAGTAGTAATCATGGAAGTGGAGCAACAGGCCCTGAGCCTCACTAATCCTCTGCCACACTCCGACACGTGCCACACCGATGCATATACCCACCCAACAGACACACACACACACACACACACACACACACACACACACACACGGTTATAGCAGACACCATTTATGCATACACATGACAGACACACCACACGCACAGCAGCACACCAACGCATACACCGACAGAATAGAGTAGAGCGAACTGAATAAAAGACAGGTGGACTGAACAAACCCAGGATTAACTTGCATCATTAAGAAGACTGTGTCAAACACACACACACACACACACACACACACACACACACACACACACACACACACATCTTGTGACTTGCAGTCACTACTTGGCATGCAGGACCCATAATGCACCATCTCTCACTCTATCCACAGGGTGAGTTTTAAATTGCACACAATTTAAACGTAATCTTTTTACTTTTTATGAAGCTATAGCGTGCATGTTAATTCAAAACCCAAGTGCAACACACAAGTGCAACACACAAGTGCAACATGCTGGTAGAAAATCACAAAGAGTGCTTTTTCAACGACCATAAGCACCTTGCACACACAAACAGAGTCACACACACACACACACACACACTCGCTGCGACACACACACAAAAAAACCTTTTAACTGTGACGCACGAGGAGACAGGGCTACAATGGCTCTCTTATTGTTAATTGGCCGTTTAATCCCGAGGAATGCGTCTGATTAGTACCCGCCGGTGGGTCAGGGTCTTACTCAACACTCTCCTTCACAATGGACATGCTGTAACAGAGATCTGGGAGCAGGAACACACACACACACACACACACACACAAACGCACACTCACACATGGACAAAGGTGTGCCACATACACATTCGGAGCGCACACAAAGAAATACACAATCAAGCATCAATACATGTGTGTGTGCAGACACGTGGGGCGCGCAGTGGCCTCACATACCCCCCTCCAAAGTGACCACACGTATACAGCCGTGTACCCAGCATGCAACTTCACTGAGGATGAACGACAGTCAGATGCCGGAAATGGGATTCTGAAAGATTGAGAGGCTTTTGAGGGGGCTAAAATAATAACCAACACACCTCACCCTTACATTTAGCTGCATGTGTCGTGTCCATTGCTAACCCTGCAGAGTCTTCAGTCGCTCATTTAAAGGCCGCACCAGACAGAGGCAGAGAGAAACTGGTTTGCAAAATTAGCATCAGAACCTAGCTAGCCTGCTAGCTCGCAAACCAAAATCAAAGCTCATGTAAGAACACACAGTTACACCTTTTATTCCATCAAGATAGTAATTGACTATATGCTACACAACAAGGCTTGTGCACCACAATTTTTTTAGCATGCTAGTTAAGTATTTCATCAAACTGCATTAGCTTAAAGGACGGCGTTCTCCTCTTCAAAGGCCTCTGATTCACCTCGCTGCCGTTGAGGGAAATCACTTGGATTGTGTGCAGTTTCGCTGTGTTAGATGCCGGTGTGACTGGGCCCTAGTGTTTGTTTTGGGGTCAGGGTGAGGGGTGATGCTTAGTGCATGCTGCAGTGGTCTGCATGCATCACAGAGTGCATTGTGCCTATTTACTGTAGTAAGAAATTAGAAGACATCTTTAACTGTTACCAGGAAGGGATGGATAGAAGAAACACACAGAGAAGGGGATGATGGGACGGTCAGACTGGTTGCAGGCAGGTAGGTAGGGTCAGAGGTGACAATGGTCTACGTGTGTGTGCTTCCGCATGTGTGTATTTGTGTGTGTGTGTGTGTGTGTGTTCTGTAGGAGGTCCAGGCAGGCTGCATCACTGCTGACACACTGCTGCTGGTAAATCCAGCTTAGTGTGTCTAAAAGAGGACTACGAAATCTGCCACAGGGCCCCTAATGCTAGGGCCGCTGTCACCCTCAATCACTCACACACACCTAATCCCCACGCCGTGACCCAACACACACACACACACACACACACACACACACACACAGCCTGGCTACCCGATGCACTGGGCCCATTCAGCTTGGCAGGCAGTCCCAGTACCAGGAGACACCAGCCACAGGGTCAACATTTCATATTGGGGGAGGGAGGAAGGGGGTGAGGGCAGAGAGGAAGGGAATGTGGTGTGGAGGACCAGGAGTCGGAGGATTTTGGGGCGAGGAGGTGGTGAACAGGTGGAGGTAGTGGTCGTGGTGAGGCAAGAGCAGATAGAGGGGCAGAAATAGGAAGGCTGAGGTGGCTGAAGAGGTGGAAGGTTAGGATGTGGGGAGGGATAAGCACAGCCATGGGGAGATGGTTTGGTAATAGATGTGAGGTGAGGAAGTACAGGAAGTATAGAGTAGGTGCAATGAAGACGAATGAAGGTTGTTGAAATCAGATTATTATTGACAGATATTATAGCCAAAATAACGAATTGCAGTTAACTGAATTCAGCTGGTCATCCAGGTACAAATAATAAAATGAAATATATATAAATATGAAAAGAAGAGACTGTCCGGTCAGTCAACTTATGTGTTAAGTACAGATTGACATAATGCCAAGAGTGAGGAAATAAGAACTTATCGAATTTAAAGCTGCTATACTAATTTTTATAATATGTGAAAGCTTGTTTCAGCTTGTTCATCTGTCCGACCCACACACCTTTTCAGTTCACTCTCACGGTTCTCATAGCGCTGTGCTCGGTCGCAGCAGGCTCGGCGCTAAAAAACACAACCTGCTCAACACCAAACGGCAAACAGACAGAGTTAGCAACAGTTAGCTGGTGAATATATTGGAGCATTTAGCAACAAAAGCCAGATATATTTCCCTCATGACTCGGTAGAGACCAAAAAACAGGTAAAAAACGAGTGAATATTGGACTTACACTTGGCAGGTGGACAGAAACAAGTCAGCAAATGAATAATAATGTTGCTCTGTAAAGTTTGGATGTGTAAATAAGCAACTGTTGGCTAACAAGTTCACAATATCAGCTAACATTAACGTCACAACTTAGTTCCGCTGCCCCCAAATGGACAAAAAAATCAGTAATTGCAGCTTTAAGTGAGTGGTTTTAAATGATAAGTGTGGCATGGTTTGCGTGAGACTACTTAAATTCTTCCTAAACAGGAGATACAAGTGTAGTAATTTACCAACCAATGTTACAATCTCCAAAAACCTTGTTGTCCTTCTTTTGATGTTCGACACGGCCTCAGTAACACCTGACAATAGGCCTTTTTAAGAGCAGGCATTTTGACTCGTCATATTATGAAAAGCATGTGTTACAAAAATATATTAACGATGGCTCTGTTCAATTCAAGTGTTCCAGTGAGCCAGCGTGCACAATACCAGGACCCTGAAACTGAAGCAGCTAAATGGAATTCAGCCATCACTCATTTCATCATTTACACCTGTGCTTTTCCCAGTGTGACACGTCAAAATGTCTTCCATAAAAAATAAGGTAAAGCGGTCAGGTGGGTCAGGAATGTGGATGAAGGGTGAAGAGGCATCTCAGAGTCAGCTTGTGAAACAACTCACACATGCATGACCTGTATGCATAATGAACAACATACAACTTCATGATCCCTGTGGCAACATGGTGACATGCTGTGCTGATTGCCGTGGCTCTGGAGGATCTATCTATCGCCCATGTTTTTTGTTTTTCTTGATGCCTGTTGGTGCTAACAGTGGTTCTCTTTTTCTTTTGTGTTCTCCCAGGTCTATCATGTGCATGCAGTGCCACACACGAGGATGAAGAGACAAACACGAGACATGCGCAGCTTCAAGTCACCAGCTAGAACAACAACCTTCTTTCCAAATATCCTGTTCTTTCTCTGGATAAACCTGAAGTGCAAAGTACATGTATATGACTCTTGTTTTGGCTTTACCCATCAGGATGGCTGTTGGCATGGGGGTTAATGTTTGGATTTGTACCTTTACATACAGACTTTCTTAATCTAAGAAGACATGAAAAGCTTCGGCCTCTGACACAGAGAAGAATTAAGTTAAGACGCCTATCAATGTAACTTAGGATCGTCTTGCACTAGTAGCTTTAAGGAGACTAGCGAGGCTTTTTGCTGCTCTCACTGAAAATCACTAATTCAAGCCTCTCAGCCTAAATCCTAATTGTGTCTGCAAACAAACTGAGGATCCACCGTTTAACATACCCTCTTCTCAGTCCCAGAAGTGAGTACTTGTGACTAGTCTGATTTGTCTGTTCTTTTTAATGACTCTATAATATCATTCTTACCTTTTAAAATGATTCAGCCTGCAGAATCACAACATGTAACTCTATCATGTGGATCTCACATAGATACTGCAAGCGTGGAGTAATTGTTTAAGTCAAAGCTAAGGCACTGAATTCTGGGCAACTCTTGTAATTTCCAGATTTCTGTATATAAGTTGTAAAACTCTTATTCACATAATGACTCAACCAACGCCTTGCAGGTAAGTACGAATGGGAAAAACTTTTATGTTAAATATAAAATTTTGTAAGTAATCAAATTCTGTAAATCCACAGCATTTTCCTGCAATGTGTTAAATACAAAACAAGAATAAAAGCAGACTTTCACCGCAGTTCTCTGTCATTCTGTGTTCATGTTTAAGTCCAGAAATGCTTATACATTCAGATTGCAAGTAACATTCAGTAATCGAACAGGACAGTGATCCGTATTCTCAGATTGGTGGGTCACTGTGGTGGAAACTCAGAGTGACGGACAGCACACGCACGTACACACACAGAGGCACACATAACAAGATGACGTGCCAGGATTGGCTGTCTGAAACGCACACGCGCGAACACACGCAATCTCTGAAGACTAGGAAGTGTGATTGTTTACAAGAGTCAAAATAGGTTTCCCCAATTAGAAAAGTACACACAGAAACACTGTTCTGAAATTCTGCTGCGAGGAAGTTGGAGGAGACACAACATTGCCATCTAGTGGTCATTTGAAGTAGCTCAGGATAACCAACAGTACAGTGGACACGGAACTGGAGAGCCAGCGATGTGGACATGCCATATATATTTCACTATAATATAATGTACTACAACTGTCATTGCTGCTAAAAGTAAACAGTAACAGTAAAAGTAAGACAGCATGTTCTGTTCTGAGCCTTCATCGACTTATTTCTAAATCCACAATATTATTTGTTGGAATAAGTTGGGGTCCCTTCTTTGCCCTCTAGATCAGCGGTTCCCAACCTTTTTCTTAAGGGACTCCTATTTTACCATTGTACAGACACTGACGACCCTCACCCACATATAAAGGGGGAAAAGTAGCCTACTTCTTTTAAAATTTAACCTAAATAGTGAACGTAATACCTGCAGGAAGTTTGTGTAAAACTATCAATTTGTATAAATATCTGAACAGACTATTTCCTCTGGATATTGCAAAGTATTTCAATATATTTCTGTATTATGATTTTCTTTTAATTTCACCATCATACACGTTTTAAGAATCCAAGCATCCTGGCTTTATAATACATAAATAAACATATAAACTTCAAAAACAACCCTTCAGTTTAGTTGTGTTCTTCACAGAAATGCGTGTATATTATATTTTATATATATTAAAAAAATGTTACACCCTTACAATCAAACTGGCTTCACGAGGTATTATTAACACCTCACAGATGCCATCTGCTGTTCAACAAAGGGAAATGTTGTTTAATCAGGATATTTGGGAAATAAACCTGAACTATCAATTTTAGTATCAAGCCAAAACATCTTTTAAACATTTAATTTAAAGCAAAACAGGACAGTGTTCATGGTCTTCTTTTCTATTCAAATTTATTATGACAGGTGTTGACAATGAAGTGTGGAGCTGATAACAAGGCTGGTGTTACAAACATACAGTGTTAAATAAACAGAATGACAAATATTCTGCTCACATCCAAACAAAACCGGCAGGAGTCAAACCCTTTGTATTTCAAACATCTGTTGCAAAGTATTGAGGTGGAATGTGTTGCTTGTGTTGTCCACTAAAGATGGTTGCCAGATCAGAATTTAAACATTACTTGTGTATGTAAATTGAATAAAAGAAGAAAGCCCACTGGAAATGTCATGTGAAACACTAGGAATCAACCCTTCACCAATCCTTAATAATGGAGTTTCTTCTTCAGGTGTGCATGGTTAACCTCCCCGGAAACACGGGTGAAAGATTGTGCCGTTAAATGAAATCAAACACTATGATGAATCACGGTCAAGTGTGTGAGGGCACCTTTACTCCCGCTCTGCTATGGCAACCAGGTGGCCTTCTATCTCTTCGTCCAACAGCGTCCTGCATGAGGAAGGAAGGAAGGGAATATGAACCTAAATACATGGCGAGGTAAAATGTCTCAGTGTTTTAAACATCCATCATCATCTGTGCAAACTCATCATACAACTCACAATAAATCGTCTGATCTTCAGCAGATTAAAAGTAAGTCTGAGTGAAGTTACCTGAACTTCGGTTTTTCCTTGGTGACCACCCCGACCTCCAGCTCACTGGCCTTGAAGTCCATGGACAGGACAGAGGACAGACATGATATAGCCAACTGCAAAGACAGAAAGCTAAGTGAGTGCGCTGATTAGCTCAAATACATAGATGTTATTTTCCGCCAAGGTAACTCTGAGAAATCTAGCAGTGGATTTAAGGAAGTGAGGGCAATTTGTCCTCCGATCTCAAGTGGACAGCTCTAACACCAGGTGTGAATGCACCCATGACGCATTGAGGACGCATTGAGAACAGATCGCTCAGACCACATTCGGAGGTGGTCTGGGCCGCATACGGCCACATTCTTTTAGCAGTGTGTACGCGAATGCAAGAATAACTGAGCTAATTAGCTAAAGGCAGCTACAGTTAGCAACAGTAAAGCTTTCTGTCCATCAGGAAGCTCCGTAAATCACCGAGAGTTGAGGCAGAGCAGCCGGAGGACATCGGGGGGAAAACAGAAAATATTTTCTCCATAAAATACGATCCATTTTCATCAAAAGCAGTGAATAAAGTTGTGTTTTTGTACAGTAACCAGCGAGGCACAGCCCCCAGAAACACGTTAATGCCAGGTGTGAACAGCTGTCCGCTTGTGATCAGATCACCCAGGACGCAAGTTAATACCAGGTCTGAACAGGGCCTTAGGTCTTTCGGTTCATCAGGACCAGTCTACTCTTTCTTCTCTGGACTACAGATTCACCAGAGTCTTGCTCACATGTCCATCTGGTTCACGCAGCTCTGTTTAACTACATTTCACTCTACCTGTACTGTCCTGTCGTGGGTCAGTTCAGGCTTTTTCTTCAGTTTCTTCTCCAGGTAGCTGTTGGCCTCTGATTGTTTGGCCCCGACAGCTGTGGCTCTGAAGCCACAGTAGTAGCCTGCCGGGTCACATTTATACAGGACAGGACCCTGCTGGGGGTCCATAGCCACCAGGATCATACCTGCGGAAGAGGAAGGAGACAGAGAGGATATATTATGTGAATTTACTGTATGTTTAGCCATTTTTAATGATTCCTGATGTCCCTTTCACTTCAGTGGCTGTCCAGTTTTTTGAAACTGGCCATTCAGAAAGTAAAGGGAATAAAGTCACAAGATAGTTAAATGAAATAAAAAACCAAAGACAAGGTAACAACGTCCTGAGCTGAGACATCAAGCTCCCCACTCACAGCAGCCTAGAGGCCTCATTTCGGCGTTTTGCGTGTAGACCTGGGAGATGTCCGCCAACCTGCGACACAACATGTCAGCCACGATGTCGTAACCAAACTTATATTTCCATTCTGCAGCCTCCACTCGCGCCCGGTGAACCTGCGAACGACTGTCCCCTGCACAAGACAGAAGAGCGGAGAGAGTGGAGCTTTTTAACAACATCAAATGAATATGATCTTCCAGACGCAAGAGTAAAACGTGTTTTAATGTCTCATAAACAGCACTTTACACTTGTGCTGTGTGTATTGTGTGAATATGTATCATCCTTAGTTAAAGAAAAGAGAAAAGGCCAGGCGTTCTGGTGTGAGATGAAACAGAAGTCACTTTAGCCCTCACATTTGTTCATGGTCATTAAATCAAAGTATCACAGGTACCTGAACTATTGTGTCTGTCTGTCTGTGTGTGTGTGTGTGTGTGTGTGTGTGTGTGTGTGTGCGCTGAATACTTACCATTGTGCCCCGTCATCACACAGCCAATGCGAGGGGTTAGTTTGAACATGTTGGTGACAGTGGAAGAGTCCAGCAGCTTGTCCTGCAGTCAGGAGACAGACAGAGCGTCAACATCAACATGTCACTCTGCACATGAAAATATCAACGCTGCATTTATAACAAACAATTAACTAGTTATCTCAGCGCTGTTTGTCTCAGATTACCTGCCTCGTCTCTACCCCATCCCTCCCTCTGCTCATCCCTTCCATATTCAATTCCAGGTGCCGTCTGGGGGCCCACACTGAGTCTCGCTCCACCCTGGTCTTCAGTATGTCCTCCCAGACCAGCCTAACAAACAACCTCCTTCTTCCACCCACACTCCTCCCCTCCCCTTTACATCCATTCATCTGTCTTTTGACATCCAATACCTCCAGAATTTCCAATAAACCTTTAAATGACATATTGTTGTGGCGTGGTCCTTGCTAGTGAAAGCTAATGCTATTAGTCGTGCAGATATATTAGGTAACTCAGATGTGTCTTGGGCAACGTTTGACACAAACTCTTCTAATATTTGAATTTCGTGTTACACAGAGCTGTGAATGCAAACATTTGGCAATGTTGCTTTACCTTTGCTATCCATTATCACGCTTGAACTTACTTAGGATCACTCGTCCTTTATTAGATGTTGAAACTGACAGGAGAGATGGACAAAATACAACTCTGATTTAACGTTAGTAGCTTGGTAATGTGAGAACTGGCATTTTTACAGCAAAAAGCTGGAATCATGACTCCTGTGAGGCGTCACTGTTTCGCTTGAACTCAGATCATCATCATCCAAATGAGTGTGTGTGTGTGTGTGATATCTTACAGGTATCTTCTTCTGTGTGACCACCACAACGCTGTCTGTCCCCCGGATCCCCACAGAGGTCAACCCACTCTGGGAGATGGCTTTGAAGGCATACTCTGCAGGACAGCCACATGTGACAGGCAGAAAAGGGAAGAGAAAGTGTTAAATGTAACACAACACATGACGTTTTATACTGTTTATGAGCGTTTATGCATGTTTGCTCCTTCACCAACAACACACCGGTATTATGAAGCTAATTTTAAGGAAGCAAAGTAACATTAGCTCAACATTTTCTGGGCTACTCGCACTACAAATAATGAAAAGTACCTAGCTACTTCACTTTAACAATCTTAAACACGTGACATGATACCCAAAGTTTTTTTTTTTTTTTTAAACTTTATAATAGTGGTGTGTTTAAATAAAAACTTTAAAAAAAAAAGAGAGAACTCGGGTGTAAATGTTGATGCTAACTGCACCCAGACACAGCCGGTCATGCTAACCTCTTTAGCTACACGGTGATATTGTTGCAGTACTGTGTGTATTATTCGTAGTAACTGTGCGTTGTAAAGGTAGTAGATGTTAACAGATATAACGATGCTCCGGGACTGAAACACGGGGGGGGGGAAACGTCTCTCTTACCGACTTGGTAGAGGCGGCCCTCCGGTGAAAATATGGTGATGTGTCGGTCGAAACCTGCGTTTGAACCGCGGGACATTTTCTTTCTCCTCGTGACGTCAGATGAACTTCACAGCACTTTATGTGTCTTTAAATCCTCCCGAAAGCTCGACTGTCCTCTTCTTTTAGATCAGCAACTGGGAACCAGCATGTCTTCAGTGCTGCTGCTGAAAGAGAGGCAGGATAATGGAGTAACTTCCCGGAGAGGTTTTTTTACTTTCTCTTTCAGTTTTTTGGGCGCAGCTTCGTGATCTCGGCCGCGCTTCTCTGCTATTGGACGGCAGCCATGAGGAAGTCAAGCGGCTGCGCCAGTTAGACTGCCCCCCCCCCCCTCCTCTTCACCTGTGGCCGAAAGTCACCATGACTCTGGAGGAGCGCGTCTCCACAGACAGAGACAGGACTTTTTTAAAGACTTCTCAGCAGAAATATTAGGAGGAGGGCGGAGGGAGGGTTGAATGGAGAGGAGCGAGGCATCGACTCACGCGTCCCTCTCTCTCTCTCTCTCTCTGTCTGTGTCTGCTGCCACTCGGCTGCTGGAGCCCCCCCCCCCCGCACACACACGCAAATGTCAGGCCGCAGGGTTGGCTTCTACCTCAGCGATAAGAAACGCAGGAGGATGAACCTGGACGCTTTCGCAGACTTCTGTGCGTAAGTGGATGCCGACATTTGACTTTTTCATTTAGAGCTCGTGGTTAGTGCGCTTGTCTCTCTGGTAGAAGTGAATGGGCCCCCCCCCCCTTCAGGCTCCCAGACTGGGGCCCTTTAAATAGATACTGAAAAAGGTTTCTGCATAGCAAAAGGAGGACTGTACTGATTTTATTTCATTTGAATGCAATACAGATTATCTCAGTTAGGGAACGTGTAATAATGAATATTAATAATAATAATGACACCCTCACTATAATCTAGTGTACATGTGTACTGCCACATGAGAAGCCTTGTTCATTGTCAACCCGACCATTAATATATAAACATGTCAGTATTTTGTCCTGCAGGGGCCATGGAGTGGAGGTGGTGGAGGTAAGTGTTGCATGAAATCAATATAACCGTAAAGATTTATAATAAAGGAAGAAATGCAAATCAGGTGTGTGGTGAAAAGTGAGGAAGAGGATTTTGCTGTTTCTTAATGACGTAACTGTTAACCCTGTTTGAGTCCCTGTGTGCACATGAATGAAGAGGAGGTGGAGGTCTGTCTTTCTTTGTATAAATACAACACCATCCACACACACACACACACACACACACACACACACATGCACATATAGCATGTTGTGACTTTATTCTAGAGGATAAGCAGGTACTGTTAGTTGATGCAGTTACAGTAGTTTGTGAAACACACACATGTGACATCTACAGATGTCCACAACTTCAGTAATCCATGTCACAGCCACCTGCAGCCCCCCCCCCCTTACAATCTGCTTGCTGCAAAGCCGTGAACAATGGCTGCCTGGTTTTAACTGCTCAGACATTTCACTGCGTGTGAATATCTGTACAGGATCATAAGAGACCAATAATGACTCCACCTGTCCCCCAGTAGCCTCAGTCAGCTTCTATACTGCATTTAATATATTCTGACTCTGGGTTTTTAGGTGACACACCTAAACTTAGATGAGAAACAAATACGGTTTTACTTTGTGTCAAAAACATTACACAAACAGGAACTTTAATATTCCATAAAACTCCCATAACTTAAGGCTGAAATCTTTCATGTCATGTATGTCATGGCATACAGTCGACTCCCAGAAGAAACTTGACTGACTTGCTAAACACAGGTGTAACTAACAAGTTAATTATGCTGTGGTCCATCTTGGTGTGCCACTGTTGTTGTACAGTTGTCATCAGTGTTATTAGTTAACAAACGTGCTTTGCAACATTTGACTATACTACTCAAAAGTCCTCAATATAAAATATTCTTTCACTCTAAACAAGATTTGAACGTTTTTGGTGATAAGTGATGATTTCTACATTGGTGACACGTTCAAAGTCTTCAATGACGGTGAGGACACAAACATCATCTTCAGTTTACCACTTGAGATGAGTGCATCACCCTGCTAAGTAAAACACAGCACTTTTAATATTAGATAAGCAAAAGTAAGCGATATAAAAAGTGTTGTGGTACTGTAGTTTGACAGATCCACCCTCTGTCAGATTGACCTCACTCAGCAGCTGGTACCCCAGGGACCCTTCGACGTCATCGTTCACAAGCTGTCCGATGTCATCGTGGAGGCTGAGCACGACAGCCAATCGCAGCAGCTCCTTGCCAACTTCCAGGTAAGGCCGCGTTGTAGGAACCACCATCACGTCCTAAATGATCCGGTCAGAACACATTCAAGACTGTCTTTTACATCACAGAGCTACGTGTCAGCTCATCCCAGTACAGTTCTTCTGGACCCCCTGCCTGCCATGACCCAGCTACTAGACCGCTTTGCCTCTTACCGGATCATGAGCAAGCTGCACAATTCGCTCCGAGGTGACCTACAGCGTCGCAGTGTGTCTTGTATTTCCCTGTTGCTTGCAGACATGAACTCGTGCCTTTCCTATTATGTTCTGTCCAGCAGACAGGCGTATCTGCAGCCCTCCTTACCTAGAGATCCACAGTGCCAGTGACCTGTCGTCCATCCAGCAGGCTGTGATGACCCAGGGCCTAAGCTTTCCTCTCAGTCAGTTCACTCTCTGTCCATCTGTAGCCTTTCGGTTCTCTTTCATTCTCTCAGTGTCTGTGAGTGAAGCCTAAAAGCTCATCTGCTGCACTTTAAAAAGTATACAGACAGTATTAGTCACATTATCAATTCAATGCAGTTATCCTTCTTTCCCTTTTGCTTCCTCATGAAGTATGACAGAACCCACCAACACTTCCTCTTTTTCTCTGTTGACCCCAGTTTGTAAAACCAGAGTGGCACATGGCTCACTTTCCCATGAGGTGAGTGCTTTGCTTGAAAGCTGTACTTTTGTTTGTTTTGTTCATTCGCTGTTGTTTATTTGCTCTCTGTCCGTTTAATGTCTGTGTAATATGTGTGCGTTGCAGATGTCTCTGATCTTCAGTGCAGGGAGTCTGGCTGACGTCCATCCTCCCTGTGTGCTCCAGAGCTTCATCAACCACGGAGCTGTTCTGCACAAGGTGTTTGTGGTCGGAGACAGACACTTCTGCGTAGAGAGGCCCTCACTCAAGAACTTCCCCTCCGGCCCCTGTGGTCAGTCTGCACCAGAGCAACAAAAAAATAACATATTTACGTTCCTTTCCTGCTTTTTCCTTGTCCTTTTCTTTTATTCCCTTCCCTTTCCCATCTTCTACTTTCCTTCCCTTCCATTCTTTTCCTTTCCTTCCTTGTCACTTACTTTGGTTTCCTTCCCCTACCTGCTTTGTTCTTTCCTTTCCTTTCCTTTCCTACTTTGTTCTTTCCTTTTGTTTCCTTCCTCGACCTTTCCTTTCCTTTCCTTTCCTTTCCTTTCCTTTCCTTTCCCATCTTGTACTTTCCTTCCCTTCCCTTCTATGTCTTTTACTTTCTTTTCCTTCCTTGTCACTTACTTTGATTTCCTTCCCCTACTTGCTTTGTTCTTTCCTTTCCTTCCCTCTACTGTGTTATCCTTGTATGTCCTCTCCTGTCATGCCATGTCCTGCTGTACCTTGCTTTGTCCTATGTTATGCTACCTCTTGGCTCCATCTGTTCCCTGTGTCCACTCCTATTCTCTCTGCCTCCAGACAGGAAGACCATCTTCTTCAACAGCCACCAGGTGTCCAAGCCAGAGTCAAGCTCTGACCTCACAGCAGTAAGTAGTGGCTTTGCACGTGTTAACGAACTAATAACAACATACACGTCATGTACAACTACTGCATGCAGCAAACTGATCATCTTCAGTATGAGAAAATATTTCCTTAATTATTTTCACTGTCTGCAAAACGGCTCCAATAATAAGCAATAAGAGTGGCATCATTTACGGTGCACATACAGCTTGTAAATATAGTCACACAGTCGTCTAAATGTCCAGGTAGACCCCCACCCGTTTGTCACCTGAAATCCACCCTGAAAATGTCCTCTCTCCTCCAAGCTGGACGAGCAGATGCCGGGCCTGCCTCCTCCCAGCTCTGAGGCCGTGGCCGCCCTGGTCAGAGAGCTCCGAGTCCAGCTCGGCATGGCCCTGTTCGGCGTGGACGTCATCATCAGCATACACACACACACCCTCACCATCATCGACATCAACATCTTCCCAGGTACTGCAGCTGTACACACACACACACACACACACACACACACACACACTCTCACACACACACAGACACAGTGATGTTCTGATGCACTCTTCTCTCTCTCAGGCTACGAGGGAGTTCCCCAGTTTTTCTCCTGTCTGCTCAGCCACATCAAGTCGGTGTTGGACAAACAGGCCTCTGCTGGCTCTCCCGAGTCAACACACACTACAGGTGGTCCATCTGCTGCCTGCTCACCTCAGGAACAGATCTCTCAGGACCTCACTGTTTCATCCCGGGACAAATAGAGCACTGTTTCTTCGGACCAGCTGTTAACTTAAACTTCAATTGTAAGAAGTTATTTATTTGTAATTTGTAACATGACTGGATCTTAAACAACTGATCCCCTCTGTCGATCACACTAATAAGTTTGTGCTGTTCAGTGATTCTGCTGTATTTACGACAAACCAAACAGACGTCGCATTATTGTTTAATACACTTTCTGTTTATTGATTGACAGGTAGCATAGAAGAAGATACAGCAGGCACAAAATACAGCACTCTGATTGGCCAGTAATATTACAAATGGTGTTTTTGTTATATTCCCCCCCCCCGTTGTTCGAAATGTCCTCTATGCCCTTATGTCACCCCCCCCAAACCCTCCACAGACATTTCCTACTTCTTTCTCTTTCTTGCTGATTAGTAAGATACATTTTTGTGGAAACATTTTGCACTTCTATAGAAAAAGAAAACTACAGTACATTAATGTTTCATTTATTCTCAAGTGAACAAACATCTCATCTTTGGAATAGACAGCAAGGAGCTCGTCGGTGTGTTATTACTACGTGTTTACACAAGGTGACCGGCTACTCTGCCAGTGTTCAGTTACATAAATGTGTTGTAAATCTTGGCTGTGTAGAAAAGAGAGATTATATCTGCTATATGAGAACTATATGATGCCCTTTGATTACATATTTAAATACATGAAGTAATTAATCATTTGGCTAATTATTGCATTCACATGTGCTGTAGTCTATATTGTGTTATTGCAGTAAGTGGGCCTCCAATGGTAACCCTGTTAATCCTGCACTGTGTGCATTTCTACCCAGTGTCCTCTTGGGGGCGCTGTTGCTTCATATTTCCTATGACCTTGGCTTACAGACCATGACGTCTGATATTTACACAAATGACATGACAGCCATGAAAACTGTGATGTAACACTACTGAGCATTTATCAATGTTATTGTTACCAAAAGACAACAGAATGGCTTTAGTGTCTCCCTCTTCCCTCGACTCCTCCTTGGCTTGTTAAGATAAGAGTGCAAAGCTGGCTGAGAACCTGAAGTGACACTTTTAGACCGTGTAAGCTCTAAGTACATCGCGTCCTTTCAGCGCTAATCAACTTCCTCTGTGTTTTGTGTCACCCTGGTTCGTCACAAACAGTCTAGTTTTAACAGTGCGTGAGCCAAATGAAACGCAATCCTTGTTTCTACTTTTTCACCGAAGAAACGAAGAGGAAATAATGACTTGCTCCTGTGTAGAAACATCAGTAATGCATATCGTTAACAGTCAGAACAGCAGGAACAGCTTACACATAGTTATCATCAATTATTGCACAAAATAGATATTGAAATACATATATTACTTATAGTAGGGAATCTGTTTTTCCCCACAAGAACACACCATCACGGATGATACCTTCAGAGAAAAGAAGCGCTGCTTGCCAATATTCGTGACTCAGATTTCAAAGATGATGGTGTTTGTGTGGTTGGCAATCTGCAGTCAAAAAATTAACATTTGGATAAAAGTGCTGAATGCTTTGCATCCATGGCGGGTTACAACTGAGGTGAAATCCCCCGTCTACCTTACAAACAGCATTTACAGGTACTGAGACGAGTGGAGATGGACGCAAAGGTCTTTCAGATTCTCTAGAAAAGTGCGTCTCATTTTCCTCAACACTCGTTCAAAAGAGCGTCGAGGAAACGGTGACGGCCTTTTCCAAGCAATCTAAAGGCAGAGATAAACAACTATGTACAGTTTCTACTAATGTCAACTTACAGATTCACATCTGAAGACATTTCTCTGAGTGCTGAGGGGGATTTGAGGCTGTTAAATGGAAAATGTGTGAGCTGAACGTGTGACTGTGAATGCAACAAAGGGTTTTGTCAGTCTGCTGTGTGTGTGTCTTATCCTCTGCGAAGCTCCCTCAGCTCTGCAGCGACTTTGCGCAACTCTGCTTCAATCTCCAGCAGCTCCTGAGGACAGGAAAAATGAGAATATATGACACAGGAATACAGAACACATGGCGATGCTTCAGATTATATGTAAATACCAAAGAAATTTACTGAAACTTACCTGCTGGTAGATGGAAAGTACAGATTTAACTACCTGCTACATATTAAATATGTACTGAAAGGGTAAAAACTCTTAAAGCTTTAGAAATCTTCTCAGTAATAACAATGGTAAATATCAGGGAGAGCGTTGCATTCTGGGTATGAGGATGCTAACTTTGTTGTTGCTAGTGAGCCTTGGCTAATGTAATATAAAGTGCTAACAAACACAAATAGTCACATATTATTTGCACCAACTTACCTCCCCTTCATCTTCTTCAGCGTCACCCTCGTCGCCGTCTTCCTCCTCCTGCCCCTCCTCGTCCTCCCTGACGTACTCATCCTCATCCTCGTCGTCCTCCTCTTCCTCATCCTTGTACCTCTCCCGCTCAAACTGCTGCGTGGCTTCATCACTCGCTTTCTCCATCACTCTCTTCTGCTGCGGCTCCTTCACCTCCGCCGCCGCCTCCTCCTTCTTCTTGACTTCATTCTCTGTTTTATCTTCGGGAGCCTTTTCTTCTTCTGCCTCCTCCTTCTCGCTCTTCTCCTCTGTTGTCCTTTCGTCCACGCCGCCCTCTTTCGTCCCGCCCTGCGTCTCCTGCTCCTTCACCCGTTTCATCTTCCTGACGAGTTCTTCCAGCTCCTCCTGCTTCTCCTTCCTCTCCCTCTCCTGCTCTGGCTTGCTCTTGCTCTCCTGCTCTTTGAGCAGCTCCGTTAGCTCCTTCTCCACCTTCTCCTTCTCCACCATCAGCTCCACCTCGTTCTTCCTCCTCTCCTCCATCTTCTGCTTCTCCAAGTCCTCCTCAGTTTGTCCCTCCCTCTCTTTGTCCCCCTTGTCCTTGTTTTCCTCCACCTCTTCCTTCTGCTCTGTTCCAGAGTCTTTCTGGCTCTCCCTCTCTCTCACCGCCTCGTAGCGTTTCTTCTTCAGCTCTTTCAGCAGCTCTTTGAGCTCTTCATCATTCCTCTCCTCCTTCCCTTTCTTGGTGATCTCTTCAGCCAGCAGCTCCTCAAGCTCCTTGGCTCTCTCCTCTTCATTGTCCCTCCCTCTGTCTTCGATCCGTGGCTCCTCCATTATCTTTTCCTTGGTGTCGTCTCCGTCCGTCCTGTCTTCTTTATTTTCCTCCGTCATTTTTTTAAGGTCGGTCACGTCTCTCTCCTCCTTCGTCTCCTCGTCCCTCTCCTCGACGTCGCTCTCATCGTCAGCCAGGTTGTACTCATATCGCTCCCTGTCGCCGTCTTGCTCCCTTTCTCTCTCTGCAGCAGTCAGGTTGCAAAAGACATCACAAAGCAGACTTTTACTGTTTACTGTTTTACTACTGTTTTCTAGCAGTGAATAGTGCGTTTATTTGTGCATACCATCGCCAGCCAGCTTCTGCAGCTCCCTGAGCAGACCCTGGTGTCTTTGCACTTCATCGAGTTCCTCTACAAACATAAAGAGACTCATGACTTCAGAACAAGAGTGCACCAAAAACTAAGTACAGTGTTCACACAGCAAGAGGAACACTTTATAGGTGAATTAGGTCACTGCCTTATATTTTGTTGTTGTTCTATTGAAAGTTAATCAAACGTTTAGTCTATGAAATTCACCTCCAGGTGTGTTGTTTAGTCCTACCAACAGTCCAAAACCCCTGAAATGTTGAAGTTACAATGATATGAAAAGGCCCATTTGACAATGTAAAGATTTTAATACTTTAAAGTAATAATTTAATTGATTTTCAGAGTTATTGATGATTTCCTGTTGGTGGACTTTCAGCTCTAAACACCACTTAATATTATTTGAATAATAATCAGGTAATTAGAGATGTCACCTGCTAGCTGTGGGCCACACTCATGCTGTGACCCGTCTTCGTTCAGTGTCTCCTGAATAATACATTCAACCTAAAAGGCACAATACAAAAAGAAATGGTTGAGTTATTAAAATATATGTTATTCTGAATGATGGAGGATATTGGAGGAAAAAAAAGGGCTTGTTTCTGACCTTTGCATCATTAAGGGGTGAGGTTACTGGCCGGCTTCCCACTGAGGCACAAAACAAGGAGGGGAACACAGATCAATATATTTAGCATTTCTGCAACAGCAAAAACTGCATCAAACTGTGTTACAGAGCAGCACAGATTAACTAGTTTGTTTACTTGGTAACGGTTAGTCCTGCATGGGTGTGGGTGGAGCTGTTCTCTCATTAAGGTAAGCACAGTTACCTTGGTAAAGCAACACAGCAAAGAAGCTTAACCCCCTCACCCCCTCTCCCTCTCTCTCCAGGATGCAGATATTCCCAAAGGCTTTAGCTCACAGCTCGTAGTTTCCCATCAGGGCTAAATCAGTCACCAATCCCCGCCTGCCAGCAGACATTAAAGGCACACTAAGCAGCCCCATCGATGCCTTTTCTCACGGAGATACATAGAATCTAACAAGGATCTAAATGTCAGTATAGATCACAATCTGTGTTCAGTCTGCGACCTTTTCCTTTTGTTGTTATGTGTTGGCTGCGAGGACCGGCTGAGACGTGGTGCTCCTCAACTACAGCGCCTTCATTTGAGTCTAAATGTCAGCCCATTATATTTTGGTCAATTTTTTTCCCCTGTTTTCTGTCAAACTGCAACCATCAAATCAAATTAATCAAATCTAACTTAAATGAAACATTCATTTTTACAAAACAAAAAGGCCAAATGAACTCAACATATTTCACTTCCAGCCTTCTGCAGTCTGGTTATTTCTACTTGATGTCGACTGAACACGTTGGTGCTGCTTTAGTTGACTCAGGCACTCCTTTAACTAACATGGCACATGTCGAAGCTGACAGTTATGTCTAAACTCTGTGGTCTGTGTCCGCACAAAGCCAGATCAGTACAGATCAGGATCAATAGGACTAATTGATACCTTGGCCACAGATGAACCCCCCTACAGACACGTGAGCCGCCTAAAGTTTGGCCCTGTAATGCTCTGCATGTCCATGTGTGTGTGTCCTTTTCACCACACTCTGTAGCTGGGACACCCCGGCCCAATAATTAAGCGGTGATCTGGCTCTGGTGTTACTGGCTTGTCCTGCTGCCCATGAGTGGCCAACCAAACTCCATGTTAGAAATTCAGAAATGAAAAATCATCTGTCCAAGTCCAAGGCTGCAGTTTGTTAATGGACCAAATGTTTTGACAAATTCAGCTCCAAAATGTTGCTTTGACTAAAACCTATGCAGCCACATCCGAGTCAGGAACACAGGCACCTGGAGGGGCTGAGAGATAATGAGTTTATAACGACATTACTGCTCCTCTTGGCATTTCACTGACATCGAGCTGCAGTTAGTGGCACAGTAAGATACGTATATCAAGCAGTGATATTACCTACAGTAGCTGTTATTGTGTAACAGTAGACTAGATAGAGCTGTACTTAGTGGGTTTGACAGCTAAATAGAAGTTAACCCCACAGACAGCTGACAGTCTGCTCTATGTAGGTTATCGCCTGAGTTACTGCGTAACACCACTGCAGACTAATATTTACCCTATTTTAAAACACGCATGTCTCTGTGGGAGGCAGCCCCCCCCCCCACACACACACACACACTTCATTTTAACTCATTAACGCGTTTTTTTCCCGCAGCTGGCGCACGTCGCCATGCAGCACGCGCTCACGTGCGCTGTCCCGCTCACCTGTGCGCAGCTTTAATTCGCGTTATGGTGCGAAGAGACTGTGCGGGGGCAATAAACAGGCAAATATGCATCTGCATCCCCGCCGGTGACCGCAGCAGAGTCCAGCAGACAGAAACACAGTGACACGTTATATAACAACGCGTTTGTTTAGCCTATTAGTCTAAAGCCCGCAGGCTCGCGGCGTTGGATTCACCTTTAGGTGATATTATAACGCATTTAGCTCCGTCCGTCTGGACCACGAGGCTGCTTTCATGCCGGTAAAAACAAATATGAAGCGCTGCAGCAGTGTGTGAAAGATGAGACTCGTATACTGACCGCCCAATCCAACACACGCACACACACGCACACACTGTTTAATGAATGTGATGAACGCTTACCTCCGACGGCAGCCCAAAGAAAAACCGCGGTTATCAGAATTCCCATAGGATCCGAAAAGTGAGGTTCCTGCAGGAGATAACCTTGAAATAACGGGCTGGATCTTCTTCACACACCCGCCGAGCGAGGTGGAGCCGAGCACCGTGTGTGTGTGTGTGTGTGTGTGTCAGGTGACTGAGACCAGATCAAAGCCCAAACCCTGTTAAGGTGCCAGAGATGTCAGGTGGTCGACCTGTACTTACAGAATGTGGTGTTAAACAAAATGGTGTTTAACGCGTGTATCTCAGGTATATTAACATCAGTGTTTCTCAAAGGTAGGTCCGCGGCCCATTTCAAGGGCTCGATGGTGCAAAAGTAGCTACAGAGGACAATTAAACACATTTAACTAATCTGTAATCCACTCTATTCAGATCCCACTAAATATGTCCGGCGAGAATACTAACAGTTTTCATTTTATTTACCAGGTCCATGTAAACACCATTAGCTCCCAGGGCTGCTGGGTAATTACTCCTGCATCAATTATTGATGCTCTGTAACAGCTGGTAATGTAACACTCACCAACAAGCCTGTGTGTCACCTCTGGGAGATATTTCATCTGCAGACCCCCCCCCCTCCCCCTCCCCCTCAAGGTCACAGTGTCATTCAGCATGTATGTATCAGGTACAATACATGAGACAGAAATGAAACACTTGTCTTTATTATGGTCCTCCTCGTGAGCTGGTCAACACACGCAGGCTTACATTCACAATTTCATGGCATTCGACAGAACAAGACATAAATATTATTAACTGCGAGGTGAAGGTCTGACCCGTCGCCTCAAACCACTGATGCACTCACGGACATTCAACATCCTTACGCGTGTTAAAAACCCTCTTCCTGTCCGACTTGTGGACTGGCTCCCACCTCAGGTGTCTGATGGCTGACTTTACAGCGCTACACTTGTGTTTTTGTGTCATCTGGTCTTGGGAGCAGGTCTGGCTGGTCGGCTGTGCTGGTTGGGTCCAATGTATTTCAGCGGAGTGTACTTTGGCTTCTCGATCACTTCTAGACCCAAATAAGGCTGCAGGGCTCGGGGGACACGCACTGTTCCCTCCTGGGGAGAGACAGAACAAACGCTAGCATCATCAATAACACTGTGATGTTCAGTCAAGTGGATTTTTAAAAGTCTTGAAACAAACATGTTTTCGAATTAGCCGTGTTTCCACCAATTGGGCTGCATCCTTAAGAAAATGAAAAGATTCATTATAGTCGTCTGGGGTCCAGATGTAAAACAAATCAGAGAAATAAAGTGAAATAAAATACACATTGTTGTATGTATTTACTTTTTATGATGATGATGTAGCTATTTGTCACAACACAGAAATCAAAATGAGGAAATGTTTTGCATTTCAGTGTCGTTGAGGAGAAAAATTAAACATATTTATGCTCCTTGCAATATTCTAATGGGCCATCTAAAACAGTTTCAGTCATTCCCCCTTAATTCAGCCGACTAACGCGTTGATATTGTGGGAAAATGCAGTATTAGTTCAGCATTTCTAATGAAATACATCACAATGTGTATAAAACTGTTTTGACTGACAACAATCACAAGGGGGAGCCACTTCAACACCACACAAAGAAAGACCCATTTAACAAAGTGGAAGGTGGACAAAAAGAGAGGTTGTCAACTACACAGCTATTTTTCCAAAAAGGTTCACATTTCCTACATATTTTCATATTCATATTTTCAAGTATTTGGGTCTGTTTTAGTTGCTGTCTGATGATTTTCATCTTGTTTTCAGTCAGTCAGCTGGATATATGCATAAAAACACAACATTAGATTTTTCTGACCTGTACAGAGCAACATTTTCAGGTGCCCTGACCATCATTTTGCTCATTACAACCTTTTCAAGACAATCGTTGTTTCCCAGGAAATTTTAATCTGTTTAGTCCATTTTCCAGGACAATTCAATGACGGAAAACCTGCATTAAAAGTATTCCAGGTTTTTGGGAACCCTCATGTGTGAAGCGTGCCCTCACGTTGGCGTCTTACTTTGGTCTGGTGAGTCTCCAGGACAGCGATGATGGTTCGGGGGATGGCACACGCCGTAGCATTCACCTGGAGTAAATAAAGTAAAGACAGCACATCATGGAGGTGGTCGAAACCCGCAGGAACGTACAGCAGTGCTGCGTCATCTGGAGTCTTACTGTGTGGGCGTACTGCAGGCTGCCATCCTCTCTCTCGTACAGGATGTTGAGGCGTCTGCTCTGGTAGTCGGTACAGTTGGACCCACTGGAAATCTGATAAATATATATAGAGAGAGAAGAGCTGCAATCAGAATCAGCAGCAAAATACAGCTAACTGGCTTTGAGGAGCTCAAAGGGTGGAACAAACAATACTCAGGGCTAGCACCTGCAGTTCCATCATCATCTCCACCATCGTGCCATCTCTTCTTATCAAACAGAAGTTACAGACCCTCTTTCAACCGTTTCAAAGCAGCACTAGCTTTTCCCTCAACAGCTTGAGCAGCATTTTCAAGCCCAAATGTTCGACATGTACCTCCTTATTGCTCAAACAACGCTCTGGTCATGCATGCATGCCACACATTCTGCCTGCTATTATTAATGTAGGAGATGATTAATTAACATCTCATCACAAATGAACATCTTTACATCAGTCACAGTCAACGGACATCCAGCCTTTTCCTACGCATCTGACTTGTAATGTCAAAATAAAGTAAGTAGGTAACGGTGACATGATGGGACTGACCTCTCCATAGCTGTTCCTCCCAGGCATCCAAGCTTCAATGTCATACTTCCTGTGGGCTGGAGGACCCAGTTCCTGTGTCGGCATGTCCAGCACTCTGAGCAAAAATCGAGCCATACCTCAGACAAATATTCTAAATGTTATGTCAGATTGAATGGATGTATGATTGTGTGTGTGTGTGTGTGTGTGTACCTGTAGTGTAGTTCCAGGGCAGAGAACATCTCTTTCTGCAAAGAGACAAACTCCTCCAGCAGCTGAGTGCTCTCTTCTCCCGTCTCACCTGCCGTCACTCCAAACATCTCTACCTGGACAGACGCGCACACACACAGTTAATTACAAAGCTCGTTAGCATAATTATAGAGTAGGTACTTGTTTATAATCTTTAAAAAATGATTTGCAATCACTCGTTATCAGCTAACAAAGAGTTAGGAACACACATATGTGAATTTGAGTGCCACGTCATCTGAAATAGTGGAGTTATGGACAGTGTGTTTTCTGTGTGTATATTCATCTCTAACATAATGCTGTTGTCCTTTTAACCTTGTTGAAGTGATGTACTCTGTAGAGCCCCCACGTCTCTCTGCCCGTGTCTGTCTCTGCTCTGTAGCAGGTGCTGCTGCACACCGTCCTGCAGCGGGAGACGACAGATCATGTCAGCTTTAATTACTCCAATATAACACTATCAGTAGCAAAGCATTGTCTGAGTGTGTGTGTGTGTGTGTGTGTGTAGGGTGGGTGCTTCTAACCTGACAGGCAGGTCCTTCCAGTTTACTGCATGATCCATGAAATAGCCTGGAGAAGGGAGACGAGACGCACATCACATATCTGCTTATAGCACATGCAAAATGGATGCTTCCAGTTCTCATCTGTGATCAATTCAACTGCATCTCAAAGTCTCTTATTATTATCATTATTACATAGGGTGTTTGAAAATGAAGAAACATTTGAGCGAGTAGCTGGAATCAAGTCATGAGAAATTATATAAATGTATTTATTTAGGTTCAACTGGAAAAACCCAGAAAAAAAATGCGATTACAATTTGGCCGGAGTCAAAGTATGAAATCTCATTAGAGCTAATCGGTCAGATCTGTGAGGGTTTTGGTGAAACTGAGGGCTTATAACAGCATACTAAGTCATGCTGGAAAATATGTAAAGAATGAACCAATAAGAAGGCTAAAGCTCTCCGCCATGACAGATGCAACAAAGCCAATAGGAGGATCAGAAAGACGGGGGGGTGAAGCACTGGTACTGAACAACCTTATTGGCTCTTTTCAGAAATTAAAACCACATCATGATAGCAACACATTAAGACATTAGTGAAGAGGAAAGCTTCACCTGCCACCCCGACCTCTCCAGTCCCAGCCAGGTTGAGGTCTGGGAAACGGGCCTGGTCCAGGGAATAGACCTGAGAGCGATGGGCGTTGGGCTGCATCCCACAACCCTCCTGGAGGTGGACGAAACAGAACGACGAAGAGAGGAGAGGTCAGGGAGAGCGGCTTGAAGACACTTTGGTCTTTAAACTGTTCAGTCTGAGTGATTTCACCCATTTAAATTAATTAAGAAAGTTTAGTTATCTTCCATTAAGTCAAATTCTGTTATTGTGACAACACCAGTGCAAAATCAGGTACGTCAGAAACAGAGTTCTGCTACTCACAAATACTGCCCCCTTCAGCATGTCAGGTACAACCATGGGAATGAAGCCCTGCAGGGGTCAAAAGGAAGACTCAAGTTTGGCTCTCCCTACGTGTTAACAGGCTTTATATCTAATGCTTCCAGACGCATGCTTACCCGTCGCTGTAGTGTGTCAAGGGCAAAGTTTTGGAGTGCAGTCTGAAGTCTGGCCCCTGCTCCCCTCAGATAGTAGGACCTGTGGCCTGAGACATGAGCTAGATGTCTGCAGGAGAGGGTAGACTTAATATTACACATGATGGTAATGCCATATTCATCCCTCACCCTGCAGGCTGACTAAACAGAAAAACTAACGTCCTCTCTTTCTTAAGTAAAAGAAAGAAAAGTACTTAAAAGCAACAATCAGAGTCATCCTCACCTCTGCCTGATGAGACCCAACTCCTCCCCCAGATCCACATGGCCTCTGGGCTTGAAGTCAAACTCTACAGAAGAGAGAGCAGGTTATGAGATTAGTATTTTTATAAAGCACTTTAGATTATTATTATTGATCATGACACTGATCACATCCATCCATCCACCTGGTTTCTGTCCGACCAGCTCCACCACCCTCGCCTGGCTCTCATCTCCAACTGGCTGAAAAAGGAAAAAGAGGAAGTTTCAAACTACACTTACTTTAAAAAGGACACACTTCCCAGAATGCTCTGGAGAAAGTGTGTGTGTGTGTGTGTGTGTGTGTGTGTGTGTGTGTGTCCTCACCACATCAGGGTGTGTGGTGTTGGGCAGTCTGAGCGCTCGTCCGTAGTGTTCCTGATCCAGCTCAGTCTCTTTGGGGTACAGTTGATTCAGTCTGTTGCGGATCTCCCGACCCCTCTGCAGAGCCTGGGTGTACTCTGGAAGCTGCGCGATAAACAACAAGGACTCAGAACTGGTTCCTAAGGTGGTTAACAAATGACCAGAGGAAAGAACAAAGTCTTAAAGAGTTTAGATTCTACAGCACCGGAGTTGCACTTACACTGGCGAGAGCTTTCTTGTCGTTCTTGGCCTGTGAAGAAAAGATCATTTATGTCAACACAAAATGTCAAATTAGACAAAATGATTAAGCAAACTTGAAGTGAAAACAGGGATTTTGGATGGATGTATTTTACATCTATAAAAGTTCTACATATTTAAAACAATCAACACAAACAACACGTGACGGTGAAAACGTTTACTGACCACCAGTGCTTTGACTGTGTCACCGATGTGTCTCTTCTGCTCCTCCAGCCCAGAGATCTCTGTCCTCACTGCCTGGAGCTCCTGCCACACACACACCTACAATGTGGACACACACACACACACACACACACAATCAATGAGATCAATTGAAAAGCCAGAACATTAAATTTAAACACTTAACTTTCAGTGTTCTCTATGTTTCCCTTAAATGACATTTTTCCACATTTCACGACAATGTTTATAATATCTATATGTTTATATGTTTTCTTATCTTGATTTAGTTTAGTTGTCTTTATTTAGCTTTATGTCCAAAGTACATGTGTATCATCCTACACATTTGTTTTCAAGTTGGGTCTGATTGTTAATACTCTTTATTTGTTTGTTCCACCATTTCTATGAATGAATGTATTCAAACCTCAGTTACCATTTTTAAGAGAACTTTTATGAGAAACTTTTTGACCTGAACAAGAATTCAGAATAAAGTTCTTGGTGTCTGAACAATGTTTTTTTGCAGCTTGTGATGTTGTGACAGTAGCCTGCTGGTGGGACAGGTGCAGTTTAAAGTCCCCCTCCACTCAAAAAGCTGTGTTTCTTGTTGTAATGTCTATAAACTGTTATCTGCATATGAATGCTGAAACTGTAGGAAAGGGGCAAGATTTTTGGTTGGGAAGCGTACTGGTTTCCATTTGTAGTCTATTTGTAGTCCGAGTAGTGTTGACCAATCACGTCTGAGCGGGCTTTGGTTGTACGCAGGTAAACAGTCCGTGTGGGGTGCAAAAAGAGGAGGAACACATCATCTGAAATGCAATCTCAGAACCCATCGGCTATCACCTGCCAACAGCTTTTTATTCTCTTTTTCAAAAACATGAGCAGATATCTGTTTGAAATGAACGATATTTTGTTCTTGCATATTCATATATGATGTATTTTTTTTCAATGACTGAGAAAGAGTTGATATAACCATATCAGACACAAATTATTATTATATTATATATAAGAAGAGTATTTTTTATGTCTTATAACATGTCTGGAGGGGGATCTTTAATTTCAATGTTCTATCATTAGGATTTGTTAAATGAGACACCAACCGTAAAAACAAATTACACAAATGATTTTTATAAAAGCCCTTTGGTACAAAGCAGAATGTTTAAGAGTCAACAACAGTTATACTGTGTTTTTGCTTATAGCCACACAGTCAGCTGTCAACTCCCGAAAACGTATTTCTTTTACAGAAGACAAAACTGTCATAGTTTTAATGTCACAAGGACTGAATCAGCAGCTAAAGAAACACTTACAATGTTCCTGACATCGTCCCCTCGCAGGTCACCCTTCCTGCTCTCCACGTTTGCTATGACTTTGTCGGTCTCCTCGCACACTGCTGTCATGTCCAGCTCGGGCTTGTCGCTGTAACCTTCACGGACATGCTCGTACAAGCTGCTGCGGGCTCCATGCGAAAAGCGATGCGGGGTGAACACCGTCGTCCTCTGCCTTGAACACTGTCTAGCCACCGGCTTTAACACAGTCAGCGCAGCGGCCCCAGCTCTTACCACCATGCCGATGCAGGGCGCCATGTTTGTCTTGTCGTCTATGTTGCATTCACGGGGTATAGGAATAATCTGGCACTATATTACCGCGTCGTCTCCCGGTCAGCCTTTTTACATGCACTTCGAAAGTTATGCGTTTGAATTCATGTCTGAATATTATAACTTAAATAAAAAGGTAATACGTGATTATAATTGTTACCGTTCATATTACTTAGCCGAGCCTAGCAGCGAGAACAATTGACGGGTGTTAAACGGTCCTATCGGCCTTGAATGCAGCATGAATCAAAATAAAACGAATGTGCTGTTTTTATTAAATGTAATTTAAAAAAATATAGCTCCTATTTTACGCAACTGCTGCCACGTCCCGTAATGTCGAAGCGGGAGCGGGAAATAATATTTATTTTTTGTCCAGCGACAAAAAAACGACTCGGCTCCAAACAATCGTCACGAGCCAAAGGTCAGCCAATCAGATGAGCGGAAGTTTAACGTTGCGGTAATCCGGTTCAGACGTGACAAGTGCGGCCGACTGGATCTGAACTCAGTCCTTATTTTCTGCCCCGTAGGGTCTAAAAACTACACTGTTCACTGTCTCACCCGCCGAGCCGGACTTGTGTGCATAATGTCACGGTGGACCGGTATGTGTTACGACGAGAAGCTCGCGTACCGCGGGGGAATTGTTCCTTTGTAAGCTAGTTTGGTCCGTCAGTTAGTACTGATGTTGTGCTCCGGGGCTGGATGAGCAGCGAGTAGCCCGACGCGTCCTCTCCACAGGCCGGGACGAGCCTTTCAGCCGAGCCCGGAGGACCAAAGACAACCCAAATGGGAGCAAAGAAAGCCTCTCGAAGCCTCTGGTAATAAGCGGGTCCTTGGATACAGTTAGCCTGCCTCAAACTGTGTCACCAATTCCTGTTGAGAGTGAGACCCAACCAGCCTTCACGGTGGAAACGAGAAGAAGAGCAAAGGTAATGTTGCATCTTGCCGGCGAACTGATGCTACTGTCCGCTTTGTGTTTGTCATGGATTACAGCCAGTCTTTTAATTATTCTGGTAAAATTAAAATGGAAACACACAGTCATACACATGCACTTACAGCTATACCAAACAATATTCACTTATCTTAGAATTAAGCTGGCTCATTAACTTTGTGTAGAAAGCAACAGAGATAGGTGTTATCTGGGTCATATCTGCTGTAGGCCTCTATCTATAATACATGGGCCTGTCTGCTACAGATAGGCCTTGCATGTATGGAAGGTTAAAGCGCAAAAAAACCTGTTCTGTGAATGAACCCTCTGGCCTAACAGAGAGTATTTGTGCATACGTTGTTCCTCAGATGAATGCTGTGCGGGGGGGCACAGTCACCTGGCGACCCCAGCCGTGGCAGGATGGGAATGGGGGAGGAGGAGAGCCCCTGTCAGACAGCGACTCAGAGGAGGAGGACTTCCCCGATGACAGCACCACACCGCTGGGAGACTACATCACGCACGGTGGGGCAGAAGGATGACGAGGGTGTTGTTGGGTGTTTTGGGAAACTGGCCCTTGTAGAGTCCGTGTGACTCATTTAGTTTCATCTGTCTTTCCAACCTTTTTTCTCTCCCTGTCTTCATCCCTGCCCCCTTCTGCCCTTTCTAATTCTTACTCGTCCCTCCTCCTGTCCTCGTCCTCTCTCTGTCTGCTGTTTTGCAGGATTGAAGCAGCTCCTGGATGCTCAGCAGCTGTGTGATGTTACTCTGCTTGTTGAGGGGAAGAAGTTCATGTGTCACAGGTATGACCCCATCCACGAAGTCTTGTTGTTCAGAAATTAAGAAGAGCATTTCAGCAAACATATATTTTTTACTATCATTCACTTTTCTATTAATCCACCAGTCAAAAAAGTATTCCATTCACAATTGTATTAAACTATAACCACCAAATATTTAATATTTCTACTTGATAAATGACTTAAAGCATTTATCAATTATCAAATTATCATTGATTCACTTTCTTCCAATTGAATTACAGATTCATTTAATAATCATTTCACCACCTATTCTTATAACAGAATGCAAAGCAGATGTGACTTCTGGTTGCCGTGATATAGGCCACTTCTGTTCTTGTAGAAAGCTGTTTGCTGCTTCGTTTGAAGAGGAAGTGTCTTCTGCACGCGGTGTGAATTGACATGTCCTATAACTTAAACAGTTATCTTCTTTCTTCCGTCCCTCTGTCCCCTCAGAGTCCTCTTAGCAGCCGTGAGCCCGTACTTTCGGGCCATGTTCACCAGCCCTCTGGTTGAGTCGCGCCTCACTGAGATCCGTCTGGAGGAGGTGACGCCGTCTGTCATGGAGACTGTGATCCAGTTTGTGTACACCGGTGAGGCGGGGCTCTCTCTGGACACAGCTGAGGATCTGTTTGTGGCAGCCAACCGGCTTCAGGTCATGCCCCTTCAAGACCTGTGCTCCAGGTAAATCTGCTGTATAAAAGATGATCGGGTTTACAGCCGTATTCATTCGACTTTACAGTTCAGGTGGCTGTATTGTTACTCTGACATTAGGTTTTACTTAACAAACCAGCCTGTGGATTTAAACCCCCTTGTCTCTTTTTCCCTCTGTCTTTCTCTCCAGGTTTCTATTTGAGCACCTTTCAGTGGATAACTGTCTGGGGATGTACTCTCTGGCTCGCTCCCACCACGACCAGCTGCTGCTGCGTGCCTCCCTGCGGCTGGTAGCCCAGCACTTCCCACGGGTGGCCCGGCAGAAAGACTTCCTCCTGCTGGACCACGGCACCTTAGGCAGCCTCCTGAGCTCCGACCGTCTGGGGGTGGACTCCGAAGCGGAGGTTTACGATGCGGCACGCCGCTGGGCAGAACACCAGCCCTTGGATCGCTACGCCCACATGCCGGCGCTGCTTCACCACCTGCGGCCGGGGCTGCTATCCCAGGAAGAGAGCCGAAGACTGAGCCAGGAGTTGGGGCCCGCTGCAGCTGGTGAGGGCCTTGGGGGGCCTCTGAGACCACGAGAGGGCATGTTTGAGAAAAAGATTGTCTGTGTGGACCTGACACCTCGGGAAGATGAGAATTTAGCTGCGCGAGACTACACAGTGGACTGCTTTGATCCTCGGACAGGAAAGTGGGAGAAGTTAGCAGCGCTGGGTTCACTGGTCAGTCCCGGCTGTACGGCTGTAGGAGACCGGCTGTTTGTAGCAGGTGGGATCCTGCGGACAGGCTCTGTGTCTGCAGCCGTGCATGAATATGATGCAGTGTTGGACCGCTGGATAGAGCGGCCTTCGATGGTCCAGCCCCGGGCTATGCTAGGCCTGCTGGGCTGCGGAGAGTCACTCTATGCCTTGGGTGGTAGTAACCGCTCCGCTCTGCTGGACTCCAGTGAGACCCTGGAGCTGACAACACTTCAGTGGGCTCCGGGGCCTCGGTTACCGCTCCCTCTGCGCGCCTTCGCCTGCTCAGCGTTACGTGGACGGCTTTACCTTCTGGGTGGAACCACACTTGAACAGAACCGGGCTGTGGTCCACTCGGGGGTGCTTATTTATCACACCCTAACAGACTGCTGGACACGTGTGGCTTTGGACTCTGGCGCCACCTGCCTCGCTGGAGGAGTAGCAGTGCGTGGAGGAGTCTGTGCCATCGGGGGATACATGAGGGACACCACCAAGTTCCTGGATGGAAACTACACCAACCTGGAGACTTTAGACGCCACTGGGCGTGTACTGTTTTTCAGAGAGGGCAGGGGGTCTGGAGTAGAGCGGGAGGTGACTGGGGGAGGGGTGATGGTCACCGCGGAGCAGCGGGGGGGTGCAGGGGGTGGAAGCGACCGCGCACCAAGCCCTGTGGTATTTCCTGGGTTGCCACGGCGGATTGCGGCTGGGGGTGTGGCCAGGTGGAAACGCAGGATTTATGTGCTGGGTGGGGAGAACGGCTCTCGGTTCTATGACAGCGTGTACTGTTGGAAGCCCGGCTGGCGCAGCTGGGTCCAAAGACGTGAGAAACTCCCTGGAGACACTGGAGGGGTGAGCCAGTTTGGGTGTACCACTTTAAAGTTCCCTAAGAAACACATCCTGTCCAGACTGAGACTAGCCAAAGAAAACTGCAAGAAGGCCGCTGACTAGCTTGACAGGGACCAGTACGACTGAAGTCCAGGCAGCTGTTCATGTGACACAGAGATGAGCTCCAGGCTGGGTTTGAATTCGCTCCTCCGTGACCTCATGAAATGTTGGTGTTGAGATGAAGTCACAAGCAAGAGACCATTTTATACAATCTGAGTGCAGCCACAGAGCAGGCCTATAATGGACTGCATGCAGACAGACCTTATGAAACGTATTAGGGATAGTCAAATGTACAGGCAGAGAGCAAGTGGAGCCAGAAACTGGTTAAAAGTCAGGCAACATGCACCTGAATGTAACCTAGTTCAGTATTTGTCAGAACAGTCCTTTGAGAGAGAGAAAAGGGCCTTTTTAATAGTTTTTCTTAATATATTTAATATTTTTAAGAAAAACCATTTCAGTGCTGTGAATTTTCTCAGCAGCGTTTAATTTTGACACAGGGACACCGGCACATTTCTGACCTTGTTATGTTCCACTTTATTTGCCTTGTTTCTTGTCTAATGTGGGCCTGCAAAGCCCTTTGAAACTTTAAGGGCTATACAAATAAACTTGACTTGAGTGGAAACATATTTTTCATAAGACTACTTGCATGTAGACAGTTTTTACTTGTGCCGTCAGTCATTTTGTTTTTATTCGATTATGAAAAGCAAAAGCAATGCCCTGTTTGGTCTCACTACGCAGGCAGTCAGATCCCTCCAACTGCTCCCAAATATGGCAGGAAGTGTCTTTTTACTTAGCGGAAACTGTGCTTTTGTTCGGTGTTCTTAAAGGTCCTGCCTCAAAGAAATGGAACATAGCAGTAGGAGAAATGTGCAGACAGGGCTGGATGATGCGCGATACATTAAAGATGATAGCCAGAACACCATCTTCCATATTAATATATATGACAATGTGTGCTTTAAGTGTAGAAAATCCATCGTCGAAGGGGATTCGGTAGATGTTCATGATGGTGTGCTGCAAAGAAAAACTTGAAGTTCAGCTAGCATTCTTAAGCCTTTGGACAGAAAGCGACAGACGGTAAATGTTTGTGAAGATGACCCACAGCATCCTTTTGTCGAGACTACCTCTCTGTCCAACACGTCTCCTAAACCTTCAACGGCAGGTGAACAGTTGTCTTTACTTGATTCAGCAGTCGTGTCAAAAGGACATTTTCGTTTTGAATTGCTCCAGCCACAGGACTTGTGAATGTGTTTTGGCGTGGAGGTTGTGGATTATCTGAACACATTAGCACTGCACCTAATTTATTGAAATGTATTTCTTTTTTGTTTTTTGTTGTTAGCCTTTGCTCTGACTTTAATGTAGGACGACACTACAAGCTTAGACAGAGCCGTCAAACGTGAGCAGACGTGAAAGTGACTGCGTGTTTTAAAGTAATTCTGATTTTATGAAAAGTCAGAAAGTTTGCCCAGAAATGTAAGCACATCGTTTTGCTGTAAGCCACTATGTTTTCTGTGATCTTTCTTTTTCTTCTGTTTTCCTTTCTTATTTATTAAAATCCAGACACTTCTGCGGGAGATATGTGCACATGAGAAACACTAATCAGAAACGCAAACTACCAAACAGGGCCAGCAAATATAAACAGGTATCATATTAGACATGTTCGTCTTTAGGACTCCTGCCATCACAGGAGTTAATCATGTTGCCATTATGGAGGAAAATCAAAGACTTCTGTGGCATTAATTCACTCAGAACTTCCTGAGTTGACCTGCAGGTTTCATTAGATTGGTGAAGTTTACTGAAGCGGTAAATAAATTGGAACAGTCGTCAGGTTTGTCTCATAACTCAGCTTTCCATTAGGTTATACTGAATCAACCAAGCAACCAATAGAAAAGCACATGTCATCATTTTCAGTCAAACCACCCTCCCTTTCCAGAGTGACTCAGTCTCCCTTGAGGACAGAATAGTGGAACTTCCCCAGTTTCCCAGCTACAGTAACGGCAGATGTTTCACACCGCTGAGTTATTTCTAGCGAGCATGAAGAAGCCCTCAGTGACGCCGCTACCATCCAACAGCTCTAACATTCAAATACATTGATTACTTTTAGTCCCCTATATGCCATTAACACATAAAAACAATCAATATTTTTGTCACTCAACTCCCCATAATAAGATTCTTGCCAGTGCCAAAAGCAGATACAGCAGGGGGGAGTCGGCTCTTCTTCTGGTGGGTCAGTGGTTTATCTTGAAGTCCTGGGGCTTCACTATGACAGTGACAGGCTCAGTTTATGTTTACAGTAAGATATATAAGATATGATATTGTAACATTTCAACAGGCGTGTGTCTGACCAGAACGCATTAAAAAGATAAGAAGCAGAAATCTTTAGTTGTTTCATTAATATGTTCACTAGTCCAACACAAATATAGTTTTGTTTTTTTTAGTTTTTTTTTTTAGTTGGTTAAGAGATGTTCCATTTGTGTTTCTAGAAAAAGTCACGTCACACTGTCAGGTTCAGTTCAAGTAACATGCTCTGAATTACTTTCTGGAGATTTCAGATGAATTGATTTCCTTTTTCCTTTGCGTGCTTACAGCTTGTGCGATGTGTGGAAAGTGATTGTGTGCGCATGCATGTTTTCTATGCCGAGACGTAAATCTGTTCAACACGAGCTCTTTGCACACACACACACACACACACACACACACACACACACGAACTGTGTGTCCACTCGGAGAAGTGAAGCTTCCCTCATTTGTACAATCTAATGGAGTTTGTGAGCTGAAAGGCAAATGGATGTTTTGATGAAAGCAGTGCTCTCAAACGAAATGATTAAAGGACTATTTGCTTAACGTGTTTTTTTGAGGTTTTTTTTTTTTTTTTTTACAACTGCAAGAACTTTTGATGAAGTTTCTCAACATTTTTACAGTGGGGGGCTCACACAGTAGCTGTTTGGGCATAAAAGAGGCTGACGATAGATACAAGTCTACATTTCTGCATGTAAAATGTTGAAAATCTAGTAGAACTACTGGCCTGAAACCCTGTTTTTCATGGTGTGGTGTTAATAATTACTCTAATTAATAAACTGCTGAATCTGCCCATTGTCGCAGCTCAAAGTTCCCTGTCAGACTGACCCCCTCAAATCTACACCCATGCATCGGTTCAGACGCAGTATTTCTCTTCTTGTAGCTAGTTGGTCATATTGATGTCTAAGTTTAGGTGTTTTTGCAGGTGAAGGTGATTTTATTTTAGGCAGGTAGTACAGGAAGCTAATAACAGTGTCTTCAGGTGTTAGTGGAACAATGGAGAATCCCTCGTCAGACAGAGTGACCATCAACCCAGCAGACATCGCCGTCATTGTTGGATACTTCATCATGGTTATTAGCGTCGGCATCTGGGTGAGTGCACCGGAGGGTTTAATGACTGAATAAAAAAAATGTATATCACCATAAAATGTGTGTGCTACGTACGTGTATGTGTAAGAAGACGCAGGTAACATTGTGTCTGGTTAGAAACGTCCTGTTTGTGTTTTAGGCCATGTTTCAGACCAATCGTGGGACAGTTGGAGGATATTTCCTGGCAGGGCGCACCATGACCTGGTGGCCGGTGAGTTCAACGTGGAGCAACACAGATACATGTATAGCTTGTTAGTATTATATGTTGGCCAGTGGAAAGAAGTTGTGGTACAGAAAAGATATGTTTGAGGTCATTTAGGATCATTGTTTCATAGTTTGTCCACCAGGGGGCGCTGACTGGTTTATTTCTACACTGTAAAATGTCCTGCTCAGGACTATTTAGGGAATCAAAAATGTTTCGTCACTTCTTGTTATGGAGGGAAGGATGTGGAGGCAAACTTTATCCAAATACCAGTTGTATCCATGTGGATTTTAATAAGCAACAGAATCGTGTGGTTCCTTCCAGAAAAGAGGCAATACATTTTAAATAGATTGAATAGATTTTAAAACTAATAAAGATTGTGTTGGGTCAATCGACTTCACCAAGCGCTCAGTCCTCTGTTTTGTGCATTTCTGCTCATACTGTATAATGTTGCTGTACTCCTGTAAGTCTTCATTTGTTTGGATTTGGTTTTGGTGTTTCGTCAGTGATTGTGTTTCTGTTTTTTATTTCAGGTTGGTGCATCTCTGTTTGCCAGCAACATTGGCAGTGGTCACTTTGTGGGCTTGGCAGGCACCGGAGCAGCTGGTGGCATCGCTGTGGGAGGGTTTGAGTGGAATGCAAGTCACACTGTACACTCACAGCTTGTGCAACTCTATAGTTTAACCCACTGTGCACGAATCCCATTTATTATAAAACACCGAATTGATATGTAAATGACTTTTTTGTGCCAAAGACCACCTGAATCTCATGGTAATGGCCTCTCACAGAGGACTGGAAGATGGCATGGTCTAACGTGTTACTGTGTGTTGTTTATCTAATGTGTCAGGCTCTGTTCATCGTGCTGCTGCTGGGCTGGTTGTTTGTTCCAGTCTACCTCACAGCTGGGGTAAGTAGTTCAGGCTGTATTTCAGCCTCAGCAAGTGTACCATTCACTGATGCAATGATTCCCGCTGTGTTAGGTGATCACGATGCCCCAGTACCTGAAGAAGAGGTTCGGAGGGACCCGGATCAGCCTCTACCTCTCCGTGATCTCTCTGTTCCTCTACATATTCACCAAGATCTCAGTGAGTCATCCTGTCTGAGAGCACACAGTGTTTCTGTCTTCACTCCCTCACTCCCTCCCTCTCTCCAGGTGGATATGTTTTCAGGAGCTGTGTTTATCCAGCAGGCGTTAGGGTGGAACATCTATGTAGCCGTCATCACCCTCCTGTTGATAACAGCCTTGTACACTGTTACAGGTATGTATGTACTGAACCTGGCCCATAAAGTTGTCTATAAAGATTATTTTAAAGTGGCAAGTATTTGTTTCAGCCTGTGAAAACAGTTGTAAAACGTCCTCTGTGACTCTGGAGGGAGCGCCCTGAAATTTGAGGAAATAACGTCACAGTGATGTCATTGGGGGGGTATCTCGGCCTGGGCTGGGAAACTACAGATTTATAGCAGAGAACCCGCATTACAAACTGGGGGTGTGGAGTTTGAAAGATGTGGGAATTTACATGGCAGAGAGAGTTTAATGAAAACATGTTAGTTGTTGCATTGTGTGAAATGTAGGAATGTAGTGTTTTTGGAGATTAACCCTTGTTATGGACTAAAAATCAGGATATCTCGGCCTCCGTTCACTTTACCCCCTTAAATGTAAGATTTCTGTTAGTGTGTGTAATTTAAGATGTGTGAGTGTGTGTGTGTGTGTGTGTGTGTTACCAGGTGGCCTGGCTGCTCTGATGTACACTGACACAGTTCAGACCGTTGTCATCATTGCCGGGGCCTTCGTCCTCACTGGCTTCGGTAAGTACAAAGCATCATGTTCAATCTTGCAGTAGATGTTTTCATTCACACTACACACAGTTCATGCTTTTTGGCTTCGGTCAGTACCTCTAGTCCCTTGGCTGCGTCCCTCCCCAGCAGCTTCACAACAGGAAAGAGATCAACTAGGGTCAGTAATCATTCATTTCACCGCAGCGGTATACAGTATGCTGACACTGCAAAGCCACAAAACTCTACACCTCCAGCTGGCACAACAACAACAACAACAACAGCCCCCCCGCCTACAACCTTATTGATTTCTTCATAAAAGATCAATATATATCAGTCTAATCCTGGTGTAGATAACCGACAAAGTCAAAGGAGGAGGCAGACTAGATAAACGTGGGAGAGAAACCAGTGGAGGGTGGAAAAAAACAGCCAGCTCCTTTTGTGAATTGGCGATGCGTTGAGAAGATAGTGCTGACTCAGCAGCTGACAGTTGACAGTATCAGACAACAAGAGAGCTGTGGACTATTGAGCTGAGTAGGAAAGAACAAATACAGTGTGCTTACTTTTTTGGGGTTGCTTTTTACATGAAACTGTCTTGTTTTTACGTGTTAATATTGTAGGAACATGAATATCCATATCGTACCAGTTGAATGAGTGTCATCAAACTATGCATGGAGGAAAGACACCACTAGGGTCCAGCAGAACATAAGCCTTTCAGTGATTTGTCTGAACTGACCCTTTAAATGACAAAGAGCTCCTTTCTCCTTTTCACTTCTAGCTTTTGTTGAAGTCGGAGGCTACAGCGCTCTGCTGGCCCGATACAGCTCTGCTATGCCAAGTAACTTCTCCTCCATGGATCCACAGCGCTACAACATCTCCCCTCACTGCTACACCCCCCGACAGGACGCCTTCAGCCTGCTGAGGGACCCATCCACAGGGGACCTGCCCTGGCCTGGAGTGGTGTTTGGTATTGCTATAGTGGGAGGCTGGTACTGGTGCACAGACCAGGTGAATATCTCGCTCGGTCTCACCTTGTCCGTTGTCAGCTTTAGTGTATTGAGTCAAGGGGGCGCCCTGGTAGTTTACCAGGTAGAGTGCGTACCTCATAGTCTGAGGCCTTCCCACAGTGGCCCCTCTCTCTTTCTCTCTATCCCAAATCTCCTGTCTCTCTCCAAGCTGTCACTATCTAATAGAGGCAAAAAATGCTCAAAAATATCTTTAACATCTTACCTTACCATGTAAAAAAAGACTGTGCCATAGAAATGTGTATTTTTTGGAAAAATAAAATAAAAACAGTACAAACAGCATGTAAAAACCAACCTGCAGTGGCTAGTTATAGCTAGCTAGTAAGATAGCCTTAGCTACAGCTAATTTAGCCCCTTTTTCTTGTGTTTGAAAATCTAGTAGTAATGTGGCAGTTAAATCATAAAGGAGAAAAAACTGCTAAATGTTAACTAGCCTAGCTTAGCAGAGCAGCGCTAACTGCAGCCTCTGACTCTAGATTGATTTGATGTGGTTAAGTTACCTTCGAATCACATTTAATTAAAGACTAATTTATTAAACTACCGTAGCTCATTACTTTCAAACAGACAAGAAAGCTGAAGAGGAAACATATAAGAACACATTTTGTTTGTAGAATGTTTTGGGGTTTTTTTTACATAAAATTAGTGCATTAATAAAAATGCACAAAATTCAGGTTTTGCAATGTAAATATCTGTTTCACAGTTTAGCCAAGAAAAAACTTCAAACCCTTGTTTCTCAACTTCACTCTTTCTGTAGATCCTGCTCTCTGCCTTTGCAAGGCAGTATGGCTGACTCACTAGAGCTACTGCAAGTCACTTAACTGTCATGTACTTACCTAATAATGCATCACATGAACCTGATGACTTGGTGCAGCCTGTCCTCAAGGAGCAGGAATGATCAGGAAGACTTCGAGCTGTACTTAGTACAAAGAAAACTGTGTAATTATTAAAAACCAGCGTGTTTCTGCATCATAGCCATGTACAACTTAAACTCTGCAAAGCTCGACTAGATTTCCGGCCCTGCTCTTTGGAAATATTTCTCACATGATGAGTGCAAACACAAAGTAATCGATCCCGTCTTGTATTCCTTTAGGTGATAGTCCAGCGCTGCCTTGCAGCTCGTAGTCTGACCCACGTGAAGGCCGGCTGCATCATGTGTGGCTACCTCAAACTGCTGCCAATGTTCCTCATGGTGTTCCCCGGCATGATCAGCAGGGTCCTCTACCCAGGTCTGTTGACTTGTCCTGTCACATCCCATACCAAAACAAAAGAAACACCTTAGAGTACAATGTGATATCTCTGCAGCAGATGCCACACTGGTAACAGTGTTGTCAGAGGTGTGTTGACTCAACCTAACTGTCATGTGTAAAGCCAAGGTTGTACTTTTATTAAGTAAATGTTTGACTTATATATATAGAAAGGAAATATGTATGTGTGTGTGTTTCCATCCACCAGATGAGGTCGGCTGTGTTGTCCCTGAGGTGTGTGAGAGGGTGTGTGGGACTGAGGTGGGCTGCTCCAACATTGCTTATCCTAAACTGGTGGTGTCAATCATGCCGAATGGTAAGGATGTATGACTGAGGAGGAGGAGGAGGAGGAGGAGGAGGAGGAGTTTTACCTGACATTTCTCATCCATTCCCATCCTGCCAACTTCTTCTGATCTTCTCCTTCTTCCTCCAACCCCCCCCCCCTTCCTGATATCCTTCTGTGCAGGTTTGCGAGGCCTGATGCTGGCTGTGATGTTGTCTGCTCTCATGTCCTCTTTGGCCTCCATCTTTAACAGCAGCAGCACTCTGTTCACCCTGGACATCTGGACTCGGATCAGACCACAGGCCACCGAGCGTGAGCTCATTATTGTAGGCAGGTAAATGGACGGCGTTATAGTAAACAAATGTTAACCTTAAACTTCTGGGCTTTAAAATCCTTTGCATTTCTCCAACTCTGCTCGTCTCTTGTACTAACCGACTACAAACCATTTCCAACCGTTTCACTCCCGAAAAGGAGAATTTTGCAAGTTCCCGAACATTTAATGATGCAACGCTGTGACCTATCCCTAAGCAATTTACTCTTTGTACATTTTTGCGACACACACATTTTTAGAAATGAGAAATAACGTGTACAATGTTGTGTTTAAAAATGAGAAGAAACAAATCTGTAACTTTGTGCATAGACGACAGCATTTACCCTTGGGTTAGGGCTCAACTGATGTGGGCTTTTAAAGGACCCCTTTTGGATTTTGGATGTAAGTTGCCAATAGTTTATATTTTATGCCATTAAATATTTTGACCATTTGGTGGTCAAAAAATATCTATAATGTTCTCTGTTTCCTCCCTGATTATAGACTAGACACCACTTAATCTTACTAAACCTTTATAGGTAAAATGTGGCCAATGACTTCCATTAAGATAAGAATTTCTCAGAAACCAAGGACAGTGCTAATTGTAATGTGATCAATACCACATCTTTAAAACAAGAGTTTATATTAAGGGCTTCTGTTTTTGTTGTTGTTGTTATATAATTCATCATTTAATTCCGAGGCCACTCCAAAGTGAGTGAATGTATGATACTGTGAGTAGACATGGATAGGATTGGATGCATCACCGACCTCACGTGTCTTTCTTCTTATTATTTTTCCTCTGTGACCCAGAGTCTGGGTTCTGTGCATCGTAGCCATCAGCATCTGTTGGATCCCAGTTGTCCAGGCGGCTCAGAGCGGTCAGCTGTTTGACTACATCCAGTCAATCTCAAGCTATCTGGCTCCGCCTATCGCCTCAGTCTTCCTCCTGGCGGTGTTTGTTAAGAGGGTTAATGAAATGGTGAGATGACATACGCGTACATGGCAACACATTATCACATTAAATCCTATATTCCCATTCATGAAATCATATCGGCATCTGCCTTCACCTCCAGGGTGCTTTCTGGGGCCTGATAGGCGGCCTGGTGATGGGTCTGTGTCGGATGTTGCCTGAGTTCTGGTTTGGTACTGGCAGCTGTATTTTCCCCTCTAACTGCCCTTTCTTGGTGTGTGGGATCCATTACCTCCACTTTGCGATCATACTCTTCTTCTGTACGTCAGTGCTGGTGCTGGTGGTCAGCTACTGCACCCAGCCCATAGAGGATCAACACGTAAGTGTACTTACTGGACTCACAGATGCACTGATTCACTAAGACCTAAGATCTCATATGTCCGTGTTACCAGATACGCATTTGAGTACCTCATCATCACCAACCAAATTTCAACCGGATTAAGCAGCGTTGGTGTCTCTTTCTGTGCCTTATGATAATTGAGCTCTCGTTTTCCTCTCAGCTCCATCGTCTGGTGTTCAGCCTGCGTCTCTCCACAGAGGAGAGGAAGGATTTGGACCGGGAGCAAGAGGAGAAAGGGAGAAGAGCCCGGAGAGAGGCCGAGGAGAGGAGGAGGGAGAATAACAACAGTGATGCAGGTGAGAAAGAAGTCACAGCCACAAAGACAGACAAATGGAACGAACATGCACTCACAGAAAGCACTGACTCCTTCCTCTTCCTCTCAGTGGCTGACGAGGAAGAAAAGTCTGGTATCTGTCTCCTGGTTGGTCGGTTCTGTGGAGGGGGCGGCAGCTCCCAGGACCAGGAGACAGACGTGCCTGAGACACCGGAGAAGCTGCCTGACATCAGCGAGGACCCGGTGTGGAAGTACACTGTGGATGCTAATGCTCTCATTATGATGGCTGTTGCAGTTTTTATGTGGGGTTACTATGCTTAACAGTTCTACTCATTCTAGTTGAAAGTGGATGTTAAAATGTGAGTTGGTACCTTGATGTGACTGGTTTTAATCACTTTGTTCGGATGATACAGTGAGTCACTTTTCAAAGGACTCAGAGATAAAGACAAGTGTTGCCATCTATTGGCAATTTCTTGTCACTGCAATGCAAATCATAGAGACGTTATCTTCCCAGTTAAAAAACGTTCAAAATAGGCAGTTGTGCAAATACACGACCAACAGTCTCACTTCTCTGTGGAGCGTTACAGGCTGTGATCCTTCGCTGCATTTCTCCAGTCTTAAAGAGCATGAGTAATGCAGTCTGAAAGTCTTTTATCAAGTTAGAATGCCATTACTGTATACTGTTACACGCTGATTCAATCACAAGTCAATCTGCGCCTGCTTCTGGCGCTGAAATAAAAGGTGTGAAATTATAATTTTGAAGCCAGGTAAAATGTAACCTCAATAAAGCCTCTAGTCGCCCTAAGATTTGCTTTCAAAGTTTTGTGGCTTCTTTTAAAACTTGGGCTCGAGAAATCAATGAAAGGGGTGAAATGGAGTGATTTCACAACACCTGCCTACACATTGTAGAAGGGCACTAAAGAGCAGCGTACAGCAGACACTGACATTCAGCAGTTCATGATGAAGGCTAATGTGCATTTCTAGTTCTCCCGGGTCAACGCAGTGTCTGATTTTTATTCATTTAATCAGTCTTAAGTTTTATCATACGATTGTCAGTCAAGTAAAGATATTTGGTGGTTATAGCTTTAAAATAAAAGAAAAGCTTGCCTTCCTGTTGTGTTTGGCTGTTGGTTCAGTTCTGATAAGATGTGATAGGCATTGTTACTGTCATTTTAACAGACAAACGATTTAATCAATCTGTTAAATAAACAGCTTTAATGCCGTCATTGGTTGCAGGCTTGGTATTTACTCATCAGACACCACACAAACCAGGTAGTGATTCAGATTTCCAGTTTTAATCATCACTTCTGTTTTTATTTAAGCAGATATTTCCCATTAGCATTGTACATGTCTGGAACCTACAAAGTTCTCCCATGACTACCCAACCATCTTCCCACCTCCATGCAGAGTTTCAGCATCATTCATTACATCAGTTCTTTAACGTCCAGTCTGTCAGCTTGCAGGGGTGGGGGAGTGTAACAGCAAGGGAGACGAGGGGAGAAGAGAAAGAAGTTTTTCCAGGAATGAAGAATCAGAGCCGTCACCAGGCACTGTTCATCTTACACTCCCACACAAAGAGTTATGGGTGGATCCAGTAGAGCTGGATGGAGTCTATCGAGAATCTGAAATCTAGCCACTTACAGGGTCCTGTGCAACTCCCAAAACTCTTCATCATCTGTGAGGTATCTGACGCCTCAATCTCCTGCAGGGTGGGTAAGAGGTAGGGGGCTTTTAAGGCTGGAAGCTGGTGTAGAGAGTGTCTGTGGTTGTTGGTTTCACCCGCTTCGAAGCATAAATGACGGCTTTGGCAAACGCTGCCCTCTGCCAAATCGGAGGACGGAGGGGAGGAGGAAAGGAAGAGAGCTGGGTGTTAAAACAAAGATGGAGTATTTAAAAAATACGTCTTTGCAGGTTGAGTAAGGTGACAGACTGATATGGGGAGAACACAGTCCTCAAGAATAAAAGCAAATACAACAGCAAACATTCTCTGACACACACCCCAATAAAACAGCCAAACAAAAAACAAAAACAAAATGGCAAACAAGCAATCAAACCATACAAAGTGACATCAGGCCTTTCCAAAGTGACATCAAGTTTCTCTTTTTAAATCCCATTCAATCCCACTGGTCTCGATGAATTAAAGTCCATCTCCCATAATTCTCTGTAAACCAGAAAGTACTCGTTGGCTCCTCTTTATGGTCAGCAAGGTTAGGGTCCACTCTGAAACAATGACAAGAACAGGTCTCAGTGGCCAGAGAGACTGGCTAGTATGGTGAGACTGTGCCTGTCATTAACCAAAGGTATGGCTATTTCAGAATTAACATCAGTGACACAGGCAATGATTTCAGCAGCATTATCAGGGGACTAATCAACATAGTACAACGTTACAGCACATTCAGAGAAATAGAAACGCGTAGGACAGGTACAAATGGCAATCTCGTACAATGGAAAATCAAGTTTGCTTTATACAATCACATTTCTATAGCAATGCTGGACATTCCACCACTGAAAACTTTTACATCTGTTGGACTCAGTACAGCTCATTCCTTGAAGCACCATTGTACAGCTAACATGGAAGTTTGTGATACAACACAGAACATAGAACAAGTATTGGGAACAGTAAGCAGGCTCTAGGGCATTACATTTCTATGCGTCACTTTATGAATGCTAATCTCAATCAAATACACTGCAAAGTTTTCACATGAATTACCCAACAACCATGTATGGAGTTAGACAGAAACCCGGATGAGTAAGAGGCAGAAAGAGAGCTGACTGACAGCAGCAGGAGGAGGGGACCCCAACCCTGGTACGCAAACTTTTAAAAAGGTGCCACTCTGGAGCACAGTGGGGGGAGAGAGGGATTCTGGAGGGCTTGGGAAAAAAAAAAAAAAAAGGCAAGGAGAGTGACACACCTCTCTTCCTTCTTTACTTCTCAACCTCCCTCCACTGAGGGCAAGTACGAGAAGGGAGTGCTGGAGCAAAGAAAAACAAAACAGTCCTGGAGTGCTGATTCCTCCTTGTACTCCTCTCATTTCTGCTGTTCATCCTCTGAACAGAGAGGAGAGGGAGAAGGAAGGAGGTAAGCAGGAGGAGATGAGAGTTGGTCTGTGTGAGGTGTACTCCTTCCTCTCTACCTGGCCTCCTCCCTCCTGTCCTCCCTCTTGGAGCGAATGGGCTGAGAGCCATCAGCAGGCTGCTGGACCCAATTGTTATCATGGAGCCCAACACGGCAGCCTGGTGTGTCCTTGTCGGTACGCCGGCAGCACATCCAGTAGGAACGTCCATAAGGCAGGTCGTGGTGGTAAGGTTTGGGGTGCCAACGGCACAGGGATACGTCCCCGCGTTCATATTGCCGCTTACACTGCTTGCAGGGGTCATCCCTGTAGAGAGGGTCTTGATTCCAGCGTGAATCCACTGCCCGCACCCCATATGTCTCAATCAGCACCTTAAAGTAGTGGCAGGTACACTTGAGGGCTGCCAGTGAGCGTGTCGGCAGGTAGCTGAAGATGTTGACCATGATGTGGTCAGGCAGCAGCAGCATGTACTGGCGCGGTTCAAGTAGGCGCTGAATCTGAAAGCGGATCTCCAGGAAGTCATGGGACACATGGCGGTATAGGCGACACAGCGAAGGGTCTGAACAGTCCTCTCCAACACTGGGAGAATCTGGTCGAGGTGCCCGCTCCCCTGAGCCCACTGCCACTCCTGCCCCAGGGCCATTGTTATTGGCACAGTCCAAAGAGCACATTCCTGACCCACTGCCAGTGCCCGTTCCTTTAACATCCTCCTCTGGGCCCCGTGGGGGCTGAAGGAAGAAGAGCTGTCCAGGAGGGGGATCATCTGATGAAGGGTCAGTGGAGCTGGCTACACCTCCACCACCCCCTCCCCCGCTAGGCATAGCGAAACACACTGTCTCTTCCTGCACATTCTCTGTACTATCTTTACCATAAAACACACATTGGTCCACAGCACCTGTCACCACCACCTCCACGTGGAAGCCAGTCACTCGCTCCCTACCCACAGCTTTCTTCTCACCAGAGGAAAGCTCCTGGGTTTGATCTGGGCTGCCACAGGGCTGTCTGTCTGGGTGATGGAGGTCTCCATCTGGTTTGGGGGCAGCAGCTGTGGCAGCAAGCAACAGACTACTGGGGTCTCTAGATGAGGGGCTGACAAGCTGGTAGAGGTCACAGGTGATTTTTTCTTTGGCCCTGGCTGCTGCCTGGTTTCCCCCACCACCACAGCTCATAAACATACAGCGGGACCTGCCAGCTGGCTCCAACTGAGACCGCGGGTCCAGATTAGACACTCGGAAAGCTATCCTAACCTCACCATGACTGTGGCTGGGGGGCGGTGGAGGGGTAACAACGCTGGAATCCCCTCCTCTCCTACACTCCCTTTCTGTGTCTCGATTAGAAGAGTCTGTTGCAGGACCAGCGCCCAGATGGAGCCGATTCTCCAGGTTCTGGGACTCAAAGTGCGCGATGGCCTGGGCTACCCTGCATGACTCCTGCTGCTCCTCCAGCTCCTGGTCTGTCTGGATGGGAGATGATGACTCCGGGGCCTCTTTGGAGGGCTGGCCATTTGAACTGTCTGACACAAACACCACAGGAGTGGGATCTGACACTGTGCCCCGGAGTAGGGTGTGCTGGTGGGGGGTAAGGCCGTGACTGTGAGTGGTAGTAGGGGGCTGGTGTTGGTTCCCATGAACAGCCACAATTCCCTGGAGGGCCATGGCAGTTCTCTGCTCAACCAAGGCAACCATCTCTGCCACTGACAGCAGGTCTGTCTCATTCACCCCTCCTAAAAGTGACTCATCAGGGCTAGGAGGCGCAAGGGAGGAATCATGGCTGAGGTGCGGCTCTGAGGCTTGGGAGCGAGTTGGAGGGTCATAGGATGAGCATCGTCTTCGTCTTTTGGCTTTACTGCAGTCAGTTGCCCAGTTACCTTTAACCTGTAGAGAAGGAAAATAATTATTATTTAGTTGAAAAATTACCAAATCGTACTAAAGTCTCAGCTGCATGTTTTGTTTCAGCTCCTTACCTTCATGGCGCTGGGTCTGGGCTGGCCTGCTCCGCTGAACTGGTGTGCAACAAAGAAGGCTATCTTCTCCTTGGTGTTGCCTGGCTTAATGACATACCAGGTGTCTAACAGCACGCGGCCATCCTCCATCTGGGACCCGGAAGAGGGTGGCGAGGGAGGGGCTGAAGAGGGAGGAGGAGCCTGGCTCTGTGTCAGGGAGCTGGAGACAAGCTCAGGTTCAGGTGGAGTGTTCTCTGAGCCCACATCGTCCTCTTCTCCATTCTCTTCCTCCACCCCCACTATCATCCCCCCATCTTCACTTCCGTCCACAGTCCTTCTGGCATCTGGAGAGGGCTCAGCCTTGCAGAGGGAGGGGGACCCTGTCCCACCACCACCTCCACCGCTGCCCCCTGAGCCTGGGCTCCTTGCTTTGTTCTGGGAGTAGGTGCCAAAGGGGCGCGGGCACCACAGACGGATGTGGGAGAAGGTGTCTCGATCCATCAGGATGCGGACCACCGGGGCATATCGGCATCTATGCTGGCCAGCAAACACCCAGAGCCAGAGCTCTCATTGTCGGCTCCCTGTCCCAGTGCCAACCTGGTGGGCACTGTCTGTCACCGAGCTCACCAGCAGCACTGGGCATACAACCTGCATCAATAGGAAAGGGAGAGATCAGAGGAAAGGGTGGAGTACAGGCGGGGACGGAGGAATGAGAAAAGAGAAACAGCACAGTCATAAAACAGCTCAGTTACTAAAAACAGAGTTCATATCTCTAGAGCAACAATGCTGGTCAGTGCCGGGATCAATTCAGATAATCAATGACCAATTGAGGCTATATTGAACAGTTGCCTCGAGGTACAATTCAGACAGGGTGTGCACATTGTTCACCAGCAGGCCAGCCACTAGACTGGAGAGAACAGAACTATCATAATACTACTAACTGAGCAAATCACAACTGGCCTGCCTCCTACTTTGGCCAAACTCAATTAGCAATTACGTTTTCTACTGTGTACTAAGATCATCTCCCCCGCTTTGGAGCCTCTGAATCAAATTAAAGGGATTCCATTTCAGGTTTGGTGTCTGCGGCCTGTAGATGAAAAGGATGAAAGATGGAACACAAAAGCTCTAAATGGACTCTCCTCTCTCTCCCTCTGCTCCTCTCCTGTATCTCAGTGCTTCAAAGAGGACTTGCTTAATAGGAGGCAACACAGGGAGGAGCATGCAGGCATATGCTAGACCTATTTTTAGCAAACAGCAGGAGGGGGTGGGGTAGTAGTGAAACTGCTGTAGCTGTCCTCACCCCTTTCTCCCTGCCAAAGAGCCTATGCTACAGGCTAGGGGGGAAAGCCTTTAGTCCACCCAGCGCGCTTTGCTTCTGCAGCTATGCCAGCTGTAGAGGCTGCCAGGAACGTGCCGGCATGCTTAAGGAGAGGAACAAATGGCAATGGAGCAAAATGTTTGGCTCACTGCTGATCTGAAGGCCTCCACTGCAGGCTTTACATGTTTAAACTGTAGTCAACTGGACAGGTCATATTAACAACTCTAGACAGTGCAATTTCTCACTGAAGAAGTAGTATTGTATTGCTAAGTTACTAAGTATTGCGCTCAATATTATAGTTCTGCTGGTCCAGACAAAAGCCAAAAAAGACATCACTGACTATACTAAAATACAATGCTGGTATGAATAATGTCAGATACTTAAATCCTCACTCACCAGCTAATATCCTGATAATAGAAAGTGTAACCACAACAGGAATTGACCAGCCACTCCAGCCTTCAAATAGTTCAATGTAAGTTATGTTTAATTCTCTTGTTGGCACTATACAGAGTAGGGATGGGAATTGAGAACCAGTTCCAAATTGTCCAATCCATCAGAATTGTATGCCTCCGAGCTCATCAGTTCCTTTTATCGATGTTTTTCTGACAGTTGCGCTATGCAAAACAATAACATCAAGCTCATGCGTCTACGCTGCAGGAAACTTGCAACCAAGGATCCATGCTTGCAACAAGAAGGACCGATATGGCATTGGTATCAATAAAATCTTATCAATTCCCATCCCTAATACAGTGTCAGACCATGTGTTGACAAGCACAACAACCTGAGGACACAGATCACATGATAAAAGGTGAGCACTCAGTAGTGATCTTAATTTCTTTAACCCAGTGTCTGAAATTACCTTTTTGACTCACCAGCCAAGAAGACTGGTAGATGAAAACCTACATGTATATTGAGCAAAATAGGCCTTGTAGCGATGCACAACAAAAAGAAGCCTTTTACTTTCATTATACACTATAAATGACAACAAACAATTCAGTCCCATCTCTCTTTCTGTGTAATGTCACTCCCCACCTCTATAGGTCCTGCATACAGTCAGCTCCAGTGAGAATTTCATAAAAAACATTTCCATGTATCTTCTCGTTAATAGTGTTAAATTTACAGATTGCCTGGTACATGTTGGGGTGTGACAGCAACTTGACAAAAGGTGTATGCATTATTGATAGGTAACCAACATAAGGACTGGCTCAGTTTGATGTACAACAAAATAGTAATTGCCTAAAATGAAAAAGTCTAAAGTAAAGCTGGCCTCAACAGCAATCGTACTAATTCAAACATTCCCAGGAGTCATAGCTAGGAGTAACGCCAATAAGTTCACACAGGGTGTCTTTTACTGGACTCTTGTTGCACAACACAAAGTTGATCAAATATCTTATTTTGCAAAAGGTCAATATGTCTAAGATTGGTTTCTCTGAGTTTTGAGACACAGTAGCTTGCTTTCCATTTTAGCCACCGGACTCCTTCAATCCACAGGCTTTAAAACAGGTCATTGTTGTGCTTCTCTGTCCAACACACTGAATGGGTGGTGCTTTGTACATTTGGACTAATGGAATGGCTCAGAGAGGTGCAAAAAGCAAACACCGCCCACACAGTGTGGTGAACCAATTCAAATGCTTCCTCTATAATCACACAGCAACAACTCAGCTAAGAGCAGGCAGATTATACCGTTGTGAGAAGAAAAAAAAAAAAAAGCTAGCGAACCTTTATTTACTGCCCTTTCTCTCTGTGATCCTTTATGACTCTCTCTCTTTAACCACTTTTATTCTCTACATCCTTTCCATCAGCTTCCCCTCCCTCTCACTGCATCACACAATCCATCTCTCATAACAGATTGGATGGTATTATAAGAAGGGCCAGAATAGAGACGGTCCGCCCACTGCAGCGCTCCTGTTCAAAGTCACACACACATTGAACATGAGCCACATTATCAAACTACAGACCAGAATTATTAGCTCTCACTTTCCTGTGACTGTATGGTGGTTGGGAGAGAGGCCATGTCCACAGTAGAGCAGATAAATCTGAAATTTAAAAAATGACGAAAAAACTCTACTTCCTCCTCTGTTGGTTGGCAAACAACAAAACTGTACTGACAAGGAGTGGGTCACTCACAGACAGGTTACTCCTGTTGGTCTCAGCAGGTTAAGACTGCATTCTCTCACCTCACCTGCTCTCTATGAGTATATATATGGTGTTTCAACGAAGCCTAACACACAATTTAACTGTTGTCATTGCACAGTTTTAAGTTTCTATTATCAAATGATGGTGATTCATAAACTCCACCACGGAGAACAGCAATTCCTCGGCGGCTGCACTGTCGACCAAATCACTATTTAATGCTCGAGCTGTCATCGGACTACATAAACATATATAAAGATCAACAACAACACTTCCATTGTGTAGTTGGATTAACTGGTATTCAACAAATGTGATCGCAGAGATTTAATGCCAACAGAATGTTTCCGTCTTAATATTACTGCTACACAGCACCCAAGCTTTTCTGTTCAGGGATCTATCATTGTTGTAGGAAAACGTTGTTTTCTCTGTCCACATTACACACCAGTATTTTCTCATCTTATCCACTCTGGACAGCATCTTCCAAAAGCTCAGCTTTTGGGCACAATGTGCCCTTAAATGCCAATTAAATCAATGTGTTTAGCGTTGATCTTTATTTGGAAATTATGGGATTATTCAACAAACCACTGGACAGATGTCTGTAAAAGATGTCTTTCTGAGAGACTTAATATACACAGTGGGAGAGTCATCTCTCAATCAGTTTTCAGTACTCCACATTACTCCCCAACAGTTGGTTTAAGTTAGTACTGAGCTACTTTTACTTTTTTCCTCTTCATTTCAAACAGTTCCTGCAAATCAAGGCTTGGGTTTGGTTTTAAGATTTCTGCATCAACCTAATCCTTTAAATCCTGTCCAAGCACAGTGGCAGCCAGCAACACCACAGCCACACTCTAGTCCCAGGGTCTGCATCGTTAGGTACCCAAGCTGTCTGACAGATTAACTGTCAAAAGAGAATGCTTATTTTCTGCATGTATAACTTAACACTAACTATTTCCACACATACAGAACTGCAGTTCTAAATGTAGGCAGCAGGTAGGACATGTCAACCTGGACGACACTAGCTACTGTACCACGGTGTGCAGTGATGGTGCTACTGGCGCTATACTAAATAGGCCAAGTCATGCTACAGGTTTGTCTAAAATGAAAGAAGAGCAGTGTTAAGTGGACCAGACACAGCAGTTCTGCTATTTAACCAACATACATTATGTCAATAATACAGAGTACATGATTCTTCCTCTGTCTGGAAGATTCGGATTAAGTTTTTCTAACGCTATGAAAAATTTCTATGTACACGAATGGATTACCCACTGTTGTGTCAAGCGTCAAATGCCTGTGGATTACTGCTGCAGTCAAAATGTGGAAATCCACACAATACTCACTACACAGCTGCACACAACATATACACAAACGTTAACAAGGTACTGATCTGTTCACAAATTACTATCCTGCTGTTTGCATAGTGGAGATTGACATGTTTGTCCCATTACATTAAAACTGCAGTTCTGCTGGACCGGGTCATTTCCCTATACAAATCAAGAGCAGTTTGGCATGTACTCTCATCAAGATAATGGTTTCACTATGTTAGGTGCGCGCAGCTCAAAACACATAGTATTCCCCATTAAATGCTAATTTAAGATTTAACAGGTTGGAATAGCAAATGGAGCACCAATTTTGAATCCTGTGACTAAAAAGTTTTCGTTGTTTTCCCTGAAACCTATCAGCTCTAAGGCTACCCATGCAAAAAAGGTCAGCCTCATAATATCCTCCAGCTCTCCCGCACTCTTTTTCACAGCATTTCAGACAGCCGGCCAAATGCTGACGAATGATAATACCGAAGCATGCCAAAAAGTCTTAGCTCAATCTCCCTCTCTGCGTGTGTGCCTGTGGAGACAATGCAACAGAAGAGCGCAGCCAGCAGTCCAGCTTTGCTGCAAATTGTCAACAGAACAATAGAGCTGAGTGCATCACTCCAGCAGCCTGCTTAGGAACATTACTACATAGAGAGCAGCCTCTCTGTCAGGACACCTAGTGAGAGTCGCTGACTGGCCATGCAGGGCTCTCTGCGTTTGTGTGAGTGAGCATCTACACGTTTGTGCTTCAACATCGTCTCAAGTTAGACTTTGATGCAAGCTTTGATACTAGAATCACAAAGGCCACTGTGTCAACACAGTGTTATCATACTTGAACACCTGTAAGGAAGAGGGCAAATCATGCATTGTCTCACAATATCACATCAGCCAGTACTCTGTCAGGCGGGCTACTCCAAACCTAACTAAATTGATAATCTTATAGCAAAAGAAACGCTAGATTTTAGTATCCTAGTGTCCCAAAACCAGATTCTCGACTTGTTTATCTCAGCTTATCCATTTGTACACACGTCAATTAGTTTATTCGCGTATGCAATATCAAAACACTCAATATTATGATAAGCGTCATTCAATATATGACCGAAATTTCTTGGCCGAAAACTTAGGCCTGTATATCGCTTAACCAGTACTTTTCCTGGCTCTGTTTTAGATAACCTTATACCTCTTCAAAACAAAAATCCGAGATGATGCCAACTTCTCCAGTGGCAACCAACAAGTGTGGTGTCACAAACACCATAAATTACAATAAATAACAACGAACATTTTAATCTGATTGTTCATTTAAATCGCGGCAATCACCTTTGAACGTCTGATTGAACGTCTTTGACCAACCACTGGCTGGTTACCCAACTAGCAAACAGTTAGCTTAACGTCGTAGCAAAATTACCTGCGCCTTACTGGTCAAGTAGGACCTAGTATGTTTTTAGGTCAATTAACATTTAACACTATCTAGGCCCAAACCAACTACGCTTTTGGTAACTTTAATACTTTATCTAATTTATTAATGGATAGTTGCACATAGTAAATAGACCCGTCATTAGCTACCGAGCTTGCTAACTGGATAGCACAACTTACCTGCATAATAACATGACAGCGCTTGCTAGCAAGCTAACAAGATAAAAAAAAACAACAACCTCAACGTTATATTTGCTGCAACGTACCTTAGCAGCGTTAATCTCCACAGACAACCTCCTTGGCTTGCGAACTGTCGATGACAAGTGTTTCCTCGCTGTATTTCGCCCTAACCAAACCAGTTTGTCTGGTGAAATGCAGGTGACACGAGTTAACTATCCGTGTCCACGTAGCTAAGCTAGCTCACTCGCTGGCTAACGTCGACATTAGCCAGCAGCGACTTTCTGTTATCAGCCTTGTCTAGTGATGGCTGCTATCGAGGCTCGTGTGCCTGTCAGTTGTCTGGACAAAGTCTAGCTGACTGTACGCCTTGTTAGGACTCTGAGCAGTCGCTCTCCTACTATCTATTTAGAAGTGACACAAGCTTTTACGGTATGTTCTCGGGGATACCAAAATAATCAGTGTCAAAACGGCAGAAGGAGGAAGGCCATCTTGTTGACAAGCAGCTGCATAAGGCCCACAGCCAATAGCAATGCAGAGTCGGTGGTGTGCCCATATATGGCGTCTGCACAGCTCCCTCCCTCTACTGCCCCCCGCCCCCCGCCCCCCCCCCCCCCCACACACACACGCACACACTCACAACACAGGACCGCACTGTAAAATCGCAACATGAAAAGGTCACTGTGTCAAAGACAGGTGGGAAAATCCATCCTGTAAACCACATCTACACAGTACATGGTATGCACTCTCCATCCATGTCTTACATATTTATGTATTCATATAATTTCATCAACATTATTTCGCATAGCATATTTTCCATATTTTTGGCCAGATAATAAACATTTTGTCATAATTTCAATTCAGTTTAGTTTCGTTATCTCATGACGCTTTGAGCCGTTCTTTATTATATAATATTATTTACCCAACATTTCATCTCTCATTTTTTCTTTTACCCAAGTGAAAATCCTCCTGTAATATCCCTTATTCTGTTCCGCTGTTGATATTAACCATGTTGTGCCAATTTTATACTCTTGTTTCAATCCAATATTCCATTTTCTACACACTATTTCTATTTGCTGCAATGACCCAGTTTGCCAACAGGGATCATTAAAGTTTCATCTTATCTTCCAAAACCTGTAGGTGCCTGTGTGTTGGAAATGAAACACTTAGCATCAGCTGTTTTTCACTAGTATCTTTACACTTTACATATACCTATAGTACACATTTAAACTTATCTTTGGATTGGTAGTGGTGGAGAAATACCGTATGTGCGTGTCACAGTAGTCAGCATGTTTTGCATGTTTGCATTTCAGATGCAGGCTGCACAAAGCAAAATCTTAGAGCAGCATCTTCTCAGACCAGCAGAGGGCAAGACACTATAGCATTGTGTGTGCATGTGTCCATCCGTATGCGAACAGCATTTCTCTAATGTAGAACGTACTGCCATTCATTACACGTTACCATCAATGTCTACTTTTCTCTGTTTAATCTATAGTATCATGCAAATACTCTGCAAAACATAACGTTATCATTTTAGAAAGTCTTTTGCCCAAATAAATTATTCCAAGTAAATAAATAAATAAGTAAATAATATAAAATATGCTGGGATTTGACAATTAATTATTGTCTATTGTTTAGAGTGCATTATTGACAATTTTAGTTAAATAATCATTGTGAAGTGATTACGTTTTGTTTAACAGACATTTCTGTAATATAAAAAGTCATCATGAATTAAATTATTTAATCTTAAATTGTATTGTGAGACAAACACTTCTAGCGTATACAAAATATCAAAACTTAGAGCCTTCCAGGCAATGACAGTGTTATGAGCTCTCGTGGCGGCTCCTTTGAACACGCTGGACAAAAATGTTTCCTTGACTTTTCTTTGCATTCCTTTTCTTCTCGTTCATACACAAATGCTGTAGATTTTTTAGAAAGTAAAGTCTACATTTTATAGCAGAGGGTGGCCTAAAAGAAACAGCAGAAAACAACAAATGTGTAATTATATATTACCACGTAAAAAAACATCTGTACAGTACTTGTCCTCTGTTGTTTGGTAACTGTACCTTGCTGCACGTGCGTTCCGGCATCCTCCAAAATGATAACACCCCCTCAACTCTCATTAGACGTTGTTCCATTTTAGGCCCGCCTTATGTTGAATGTAATTGGACCAAGAGTCCCCCTTTAGACGTCCATCATCTAGTGTGCTGCACTGCTATAGGTTAAAGGAATACACCCCTCCTCCCTTGGCACTATGGGTTCCGCCTACTTATCAAAATCCGGACTGTGGTTGGTGCTCGGTGAAGTCAGTCAAATTTGAACTTCCGGGTGTTGAAGCGTTGCAAAACAGACAAGACGGACAGTGGTGGAGGAGGACAGTCACCGAGAAAACCCTGGAAAACGCACCTTGAGGAAAAGTGAGTCATTTGATTTGTAGAATGTGTCATTCAATAAAGTATTTTTCATGTGGAGTAAGTGTTTGGATGTAGAGTAAAGCTAGTGATTTCAATCTTCAGTCATAAGCGGCTGACGTTACACAACATGGTTAACACTGACTATGAAACAGCAGCTAGCTAATCAGCTAATTAACGTAGCCGATAGTGTGTAATTGATGTTATCTGTAATCTGAAAATGTGTGGTATTTACAAGACTGCAGGTCACAGTTGTATCGTTACTGAAAGCGACACGTGTTCATGACACGTTAGCATGTCTTGAAACATGGGCAGCCAGTCGCACCCAAGGTTAAACCAGCTAGCAGGGTGAACAACATCATACAATTATGTATTTGTATTTTATTTTTGGGTCTTTATATTGATCTGTCACGTTACAATATCTTCATAGGTGTATTATCTTGCGAACAGTTGCTCATTTTGGTTAAAGAGTGTGGTGGGTGTGTCTGGTACTATGTGTACTTTTAACATTTTCCTTTACTGTCCCTCTCGTACCATCTTATATCATGTAACTCGACTCCCTCGTCTCTCTCTCTCCACCTCTCTGTATGAAGTGATGCTATCAGAAGTCCTGCAGGTGCTGCGTGGGGCAGGCAAAGTGGGGTCTGCCCTGGTCACCACCCAGGGAGAACAGCTCTGCTTAATGGCCTGCAACTCCTCTATGGGAGCAGGGGTCAAAGTTGCCCAGGATGTGGTGGAAGGACTGGTGGGCAACTTTATGGGCGGCAGCAATGCGGTAAGGATTCCTGCATAGACCTTGAATCTGTTACATGGGCATTTGACTTTATCTGCACACAAAATGATTAATTAGAAGATTAATAGATGTTATATGTTTTATGTACATATAGTAATTATTTGCCTACATTACTTGTCCTGTGTCTGTAGCAACAGTCAATAAAGGAGGATGTGTTTCCGGATGCGGAGGGTTGGGAGAATATGGACCCTGATGAAGCAGCCAAATGGGCTGTGGGGTCCGAGTTCCCCCCTAATGCCCCAGAGCAGAGCCAGACAGAAGCTGGAGCTGCAGCAGAGATGCCAACAGGTACTGTCAATGGTGACATACTACTAAGAATATTTTAATGTCATAGGTCCTTTTCCAGTGTTGCAGTTATACAAAAGATTGTTTTGAATATTTTGTGAAATTTTACCTCAATGATTGCTTCCAGAACAATGTCATATGTTTTTTTATTTTTCATATATTTGGTTTGTTTTTTTCCCTCATGTGTGAACAAGCCAGGCACACAGGTCAATGTGATGGGACTTCAAGTGTCACATAATTATGTATTCAATAAAACATCGCCCTCTCCTATCCCTGCCCTAGGAGTTCCTCCTCCCCCAGGGGTAGCTCCTGCAGGGTCAGGCTGGCCGGGACAGAGCGCTCGCTTCCTTCACACGACCCATGGCCCCCACTGGTACTACTGCCAGACCAGGTCTGTCCACGACACGGTTGTGGCCAGACTCACACCAGAGGACATCAAGAAAGCCAGGGAGGCCAAGCAGGCCCTGGTCAAACCTGTCAGACAGAAGGTTGGTCGAAGGTCTTGATCTGCAGACTAACTTTGATTTAAGTAATTTTACATAGCCAGAATTAGTTGTCACAGGCTCTCATTGAGCAATAGAACAGAATAAATATAGGTATAGGATAAGATAGACCATGTTTTCTCTTATACACACATGTTGAGTAAATATACAGTAGTTATATATTCATAGTGCAGGAGAGGAACCACAGACAAGTTCTAGGACCATATTTTGAGTAGACTCATGTTATGTAATGTGTGTCATATACAGTATGTTGGCCATTGTGATGTAATTCAAGGTTACATAGCTTTGATAAATATCTGTAGAGTAAATATTTTGGTAAAATAAATGTATTAATTATTTTTATTATCTGGTACGTCTTCCCTCAGCTGAGTGACCGTGCCAGAGAGCGGAAGGTGCCTGCCACAAGAATCAGCCGGCTGGTTAATTTTGGAGGTAAGAACTATATATTTATTCACGAGTTTTCTGTTTTTGTGCATGTCATTTTTGGCAAGACACAATGGTCGTACGTTGTTGTCCAAGAGAGAATTCTTCTCGTTCCACCCCAGGTTGTCACGTGGCTCCAAGCACAGCACGAGAAATAAGACCACGTACAATAAGTTGTTCAGCTTATGAAACACACAAGCTTGCAGGAATACAGAGCACAGAGAGCAGTAATTACACACATACAGTGTAGCTGTATGCATATGTATGAACACCCTTGTAGTAAGCTGGGATGTTCAGTGTTGCTGTAAAAATTGAGTATTTAATTTGACATGTTCCAGCATTATCAGTGCTTCATAGCTAAAAATGAATAATATGAAGTTTAAATATACTGTATATCCTTTCAAGAAATTGTTTTGCATTCACAAAGAACCAGTCAGTCATGTCACATCTCCACCCTGGTTAAGAAAGCTCAGTACTTCTTAAGGAAAAACTCCTGTTCCAAGATCTCGTCAACTCGTACAGAGGAGCAATAGAAAGCATCCGGACTAGAAACATAATACAGGAGGGCTCTGCAGCCGCTGACTAAAACCCCCGAACATACCACCAGGCTCCAGAGCAGCTTCTCTCCCCAGGCTGTGAGACTTTTAAATTAGATAGTTAAATGTTTTTTAGTTATGTTTTGCTTTTTGTTTATGGTGTGTGTGTGTAGCATAAAGAGACAACAAGCGTACACTTCATTATACAACCTTTAAACAAATCCCTAATAAATGCAAAAACCAGACATGAAATATGATTTCACTCTTCAACTAGCAGCAGCAGCTGTGTCACATTAACACTTCCCTCAAGCATCTGTTAAGTGGCCATGAATTTAAAATCACTTGTGTCCCTGTCGACTCTGTCTCACTGCTGCAGGACTGGCTGTAGGACTCGGGATTGGTGCCATTGCAGAAGCTGCAAAACAGTCATTTGGAGGCAAACAAAAAGGAGGTAAAGATATTCTCTTCTCGCTTCTCGCTCCTCTCCTGTCCTCTGCTGTTCTCTCCCTCCCATCCCGTAAAATAGCTTTTGGTCCAGCGCACACTCAGCAGATCCAGTGGACAGCTGGTCGGCCCTGGAGAAGTTTCAGCACCTGCCAGGCACCGTACAGGCATTAAATCAAACCTGTTAACAAGAACTTAAAGAGAGGCTTTAATGTGTGTGTGTGTGCTGTCTGTTGTCTGTTTTGTAGACATGAGTGCCCTGTTAGACTCTCCTCTCCTGTCAGAGGCCAATGCTGAGAGAATAGTCAACACACTGTGCAAGGTCCGCGGGGCTGCACTCAAGATAGGACAGATGCTCAGCATTCAAGGTACGCACTGTAGCTGCGGCATCGCTGCCAAAACTGTGTTCCTCTCATGGCGGTGAAAATGTTTGTTTTTTTTCTGACAGCTTCTCATCATTTCTTCTTCAGACAACACCTTCATCAACCCCCAGCTGCAGAAGATCTTTGAGAGGGTCCGGCAGAGCGCAGACTTCATGCCTACCTGGCAGATGAATGTAAGCATGAACTGACCCTCCTTGGTCATCTAGCGGACTAGCAGTAAATGTGTCAAAAACCTCAAAGGAAAGTGCTGCAGCGTTTGTTTCGGACAAAATGAGATTGCATAAAAGATGGTTTGACCAAGTGTGTTTCAGTCATTATTCTGGCAGTTCACAAGTGCAGCTTTACAAGTCAGATGTGTGATTTTAAGGCTTAGCTTAGAACCTTTTTTTGTGTGGGTCTGGCCGTGTAGAAAGCTCTGGAGGAGGAACTGGGACCAGGCTGGCGAGAGAAGCTGTCGTCCTTCGAAGACAAGCCGTTCGCCGCAGCCTCCATCGGCCAGGTGCATCACGGGGTGTTAAAAGACGGTAGAGAGATCGCCATGAAGATCCAGGTATTCACACACACTCTATTTCTGCCTCCCTCACAACCTCTGTCTTTCTCTGTCTGCACTGATTTCGTCTGTTATTCCTGTATTCCTCCCAGTACCCCGGAGTGGCAGAGAGCATCCACAGTGACATAAACAACCTGATGTCAGTTCTGAAAATGAGCGTGGTCCTGCCAGAAGGTAACACCTACATCAGTATTTAGTTTTAGGCATATATCTACTGTCGTTTCTATTGGAGGTTCATTCATTCCAGCATTTTCACTATTACACTTTAGACCATGGGGTGGTGCTATAGTTGCAGGTCAAAACTAGGTGAAAACAATTGTTACCAAGTGACAATGAGAACATCTGCATCATTTATAGAGATGTATCTTGTTTCCTTGTTATGCCCAATCCTAAATGCTTCAGTCAAACACATTAAACTATTTATCCCACATCTCACATACTCCATGAGAATTGTTTTCACTCTTTGCTCATTTGCTGAAACTGCGTCGTTCTGTTTAAAGGTGACAGTTGTGTCGTGTCACGCATTCTTTAGTTTTCCCTGCTGAGTTTTGTGCTGTTTATTTTTCCACAGGTCTGTTTGCGGACAGCAGCTTAGAGGTTCTTCAGAGGGAGCTCGCATGGGAGTGTGACTACAAGAGGGAGGCAGAGTGTGCCAAGAAGTTCAGGTAGGTTTATGTGGTGTATTGAACCATAGAGCCTCCTACGATGAGGCCCGCTGGTGAGCCGTCACACACCATTTAACTGCACAGGATAGAAAGCACATCAGGTTAGCTGTGCAGTTTCAGGGTGGTTACTTTATAATTAGATACTAAACATTTGTCTCTGTGCAATGTATATATGTGGTTTTGTAGCAGTAGCATTTTATTCCTTTGACATGTTGGCTCCAGGCTGAATTTCTAGGTAGTACATTTAGTTTACTCTCATACAGACACATTATATTAGGTCATTTAGTCACTGTTAACTATCTGTAATATATTCTACATATTCTGCAAATACACAAACCACTCCTCATGAATGGGAGGTCTTTGTTGTTGTTTTTTGTCTATTTGTCTCTTTGACTATTTGTGTCTGACCTCCAGGTCCCTGCTGGAGGGAGATGACTTTTTCCAAGTCCCTGAAGTGATCGATGAGCTGTCAGGCCGCAGGGTGCTGGCCATGGAGCTGGTGCAGGGAGTCCCACTAGACCGCTGCATAGACCTGGACCAGGAGACCAGGAACCAGGTACGGGTTGACTCAACAGGCACGTGGATCCCATTTGTCATGGAACTTCCTCAGTGTCATTGAAATGTGAATGAGGCACTGGAGACAGGGAGAGTCAGGGAATTTGGTTAATGATAAAGGAGCATTGGAGGTATTACAGAAGATTTTACAAATCATTTTTGCACAACAATAGCAGAGTGCTCTTGATGAGCCGACATTACCAAATGTTGTTATGGTGTTAGGTTTGTTTTCTCTACACCAGGAAACCAGGAACATTTTTCAAGTAATAAAAGTGCTGGAATCTATAAATTTATGGAAAGTGAAAGAAAGGTCATGGAGTTTGACATAAGGGCCATGGTGAGAACGCTGCACAGGACACTATGTGGCTGAAAGATCTAGCCCATCACAGTCTGGACCTCTAATTAGAAACCCTATGACAAGCAGAAAGAGCAGATTGGGAAGCATAATGTAGACCCCTTTGTTTTTAACTTTCATGGCGTATACCATAATGTGACAAGTGCAGAACTGAGATGACACATACTCATTAACTCCCGTAGAAACAAGTTACTTGCTGGCAAATTACAGCAGGACTTCAACAGTTTCACAGTGTGAGGAGGGCAGTAGCAGTGAAAAATAATGTGTAATAGTGTGTCACTGTAAAAACTAAGCATTTAACAGTTGAGATTCATGCACTTGGAGCATTACCTACAGTACGGCAGCTTCTTTAGATATGGTGAGTGTGTGGCAGGGCACTGTGCCTGAGTACCATGAGAAAGCCACACAGAATAGAATAAGATGTATGAAATCGATTTTATGTACCAGACCATAACAAGAGCCATAGCATGAAAATATCACATTGATAATAACAGCATGGCAGTAAACACCAACCTCTCCTCTCCTCCCGTCTGCAGATCTGTTTCAACATCCTCCAGTTGTGTCTCAGGGAGCTGTTTGAGTTCAGGTTCATGCAGACGGATCCAAACTGGGCAAACTTCTTCTACAACTCAGACACCAACAAGGTGAGGGGGGGGGTCTTGTATAGACGTTGTAAATGAATTGTCTAACACAGAAAAGGGATGCCATGTTGATATATATATTTAAACTTCATATGCAGCAGATGCATAACACTCTTATCTTGTCTGCAGGTTGTTCTGTTGGACTTCGGAGCGTGCAGAAGCTACCCAGAATCATTCACAGATGACTACATACAGGTCTGATTAATCTAAAATTATAAGACACCCACCAGTGAACAACACAACATGATTTATGCAACAAGATTTCTGTGAATAATTAAGCACTCGAGTCTTTGGCTAAATTTTGCGACAGTCGAGGAAAAACGATCATACACAATAACATGCGTGTGCACACGTTCCCCCAACTTGCAGCTACTTCAATCTGCCAGAATCTTAAAGTGGAGCTCCTTAAATAAACATGATTACCGAATCCATATCTTCACTTTGTGTCTGTGTGTGCTCAGGTGGTGCACGCAGCTTCTGTGGGTGATCGAGCCACTGTTCTTTCCAAATCGAAGGACCTGAAATTCCTGACAGGCTTCGAGGCCAAGGTAAAGTATTTCAGTCTCCGCTGCTGTGCTCATTTATTTTTGATGTGTTTATCCTCCTCTGTCTCTTCTGTCTTCTCCATTTATTTGTGTCTCTTCCTACCTCAGTCTCACTCCCTGTGCTTGATACGTTTTCCCTGCAGTCATAGTGTCTGATCCTCCTTCTTCTCTTACCACATTTTTGTTTTATTTCTTTGCTAAGGAGGTCATGTTTTCAGCCCTGTCTACTGTATAAAAACATGTCTCAATATTCATGAATGGATTTCTCTGACATTTGGGGGACACAAGAGGCTGAGGGTGAAGCAATGACTGACTCGCTTTTGATAGTGACTGTAAAACAAATGGAAATTGATGGATATTGATTTCAAGCACATTTTATTTCCTTTGTAAATGTCAGGAATGATATCTTTGAGTGAGTGCTGTAGTAGTTGTTCAGTGTTGGCCTTTATCCTTAAAATCTTTATCCTAATATTATATAAAATGTGATTATGGATAGAGGGAAATTGCCAGAAAATGGAGGAAACCACTTGTTATGCATAAAAACAGACTGTTAATTTGATGCCATGGAGTTGTGTGTATACAGTACAGCTACATAAGATAAAATGTGTACTTTAGGTTATAGCATCTCTAGTAAACATTTCCTCAGGCTGCCTTAAAGTGAACACACTCAAATGCAGCTGAAAGTTGTGTAAGCACACAGCATACTGATCTACTTCAGCTTCTGTATTGAAATCAGTTGTTTAAAGAAAGCTTGCTCACAGGTAGCCATTGTAACGCCTCTCCGTGCTCCCCACCAGGCTTTCGCGGATGCCCACGTGGAGGCGGTGATGATCCTCGGCGAAGCCTTTGCGTCTGCGGAGCCCTTTGACTTTAGCACCCAGAGCACCACCCAGCGCATCCAGAACCTCATCCCTGTCATGCTCCGCCACCGCCTCACCCCTCCGCCCGAGGAGACGTACTCCCTCCACCGCAAGATGGCCGGCTCCTTCCTCATCTGCTCCAAACTGAATGCACGCATATCCTGCAGGGACATGTTCCTAGATGTGTACAACACCTACAACCAGAGGAGGCGGGCGGAGCAGGCAGCACAGGCCAGTGCTTAGACGCCCCGGGACGAGGTTACTGCCTAAACATGCCGGGGACTTCTTTCACAGTGGGCTGCTAAATAAAGGGATGGAAAAGATGGAGTCTTGAATCTACAAGTGGAGACACTGGATCAGACTTAACCTAACTATGTAACTCACTATGGCAACGCGCTCTAATGAGGACCAGGAATGTGCTTGACTTTCTATGCCTGTCTCCTTTCAGTGCTACAGTTCACTGACATCAGTGTGAGGGTATAATGATCCGGGCCGTCCCACCCCAACATGTCACCCGGTGACTCATCGAGGCTCGACTCAGCTTTCACTCTCCTGTGTGGACAAACATAAATACTTGATGAATGTGTCATAACAGTCCAAATGGTTATATTACTGATTAAATCTGTATGTTAATTGAAGAGAGACAGAGAGGATTATTTAATTCATTTTGAGTGTTTATGTGTGTGTGTTTCATCATATTGGCCTAATGGTTACGTCTCCCTGTCACAGCAAACGCACCACACAGTGCTGCTGTACATTTAAGCCAGCTTTGTATGCAGTTTCTCAGAAGGCGAGATGTGTATTTCCTTTGTGCTCGCCTGGGTAAAATGAATTCATTCTGGCTCCTGCTCACTCTTGACAGCAAGGTCCACCATATAAGAGAATGGGTATCTTGTGTCTTAAAGACACATAATAAGCCCTGCATTGCCGAGCTGATGCTGCCAAGTGCTCTCTTTTGTTAAAAGGACTTTGTATGCTGCCTGATGAGTTGGCGAATAAAGCTGCCTCCTAAAAGTGATGACTGGCAGCCCTAGATGAGCAGAATATCGGAGGAATTAGTGAAGACAGTCTAATGGAATCTAAGTGGTTAATGGCCTTGCATTATAAAGTATATTTGACATAAAATACCATAATGTGAACTACTGTCAGTCCATATTTATGTTTAAACACAGATGTAACGCTGTAACCCACAAGGCAGTGTGCTGTGCATCGTTTTTCTTTTTTAGGAAATAAAATATGGGAAAGAATTGCATGCATCACAAATTGAGCTTCACTGGCAGGTGCAGAGAAGAGGCTGTAAGTCAAGGATGTCCCTCACTCTCTATTGATCTTTCCACTTCAGTTTTAGACTTCTTTGGGAAATGTCACTGACTGAAGGCCGCGTTTGACCTACACCGTTCTTTTATTGACCGTTGAGCGTCATGATGCTATCATTTTGGTTCACAACTTGAGCTAATGGTGGCATTGATAGGAACTATTTCTGTTTCATGGCAATGGCGTCTTATTTTGTCTTTAATCAAGCCATTACAGCACTACAGGACCGTCTGCAGGCTGCTCACACACTCCTGTTCACACCACAGGAGCTAATATGTGAGGCTTTCACTGACATCGTAAAAACCTGAGGGAGAAAGATTCAGCCTTTTACTGTATCTCCATTAAAAAGTTGCTGTTAGTGTCCCTCCACTGAGCTTTCTTACATCCTGTACAGTACAGCTGCCGAGCTGAGGCTGGCTCAGATACACTACATCAAAATCACAGTTTATTTTTCTGAGTTTTGGGAATGGGCCACGGTTAATAACTGCAGCACATGCTGAGAGAAGAAAAGGCACATTCTTCTCTTGTAGTTTCACACAACGGAAAGTTGGAGCGTTTCTCTGCGTGTAAGCAGCAGCTGGCTTCAGTTTACTGGAGGAGAATCGGCTCTTTTTGGCCCCCACTCTCAAGACTTTTCATTAGGGCTAGCACTGGGACTGGTGAGGGGTGATTTCTACCAGGGCCAGTTCATTTACGAAGTTAAAACATGGTGCACGTCAGGAGACACATTCTGAGGGAACGCTTGTGATTACTTTTATGTTTGTACAGAGAAAAATCTAGGGTTTAATTGTTGAATGAAAAATAATGTGAGGTTGCAGTTAAGGTCAAACAGGGGCCACGGTGTGAACATTAGGGGCTTTTATTGTTTGTTATATATGCTGAACTGGCTTTATTATGTTGGAACTTTACCGTTTACTGAGTCCCTGGGGGTCTTTACTGGTTATAGCTACCATATTGTGTTTGCTTGTTTTTCATTTTTATGTCATTTTTATTAGTTTTAAGCTCATATGGCATCGCTATAATATTCATCAGCAAGGCTGTAGCTACCACTCTGGACGCTGAAGCCATGGCATTTGTATTTTTTGGGGGGGGATTTGAGGTTTTCAGCAACCTGAGAGTAGTTTACATTCTACAATCCAAAACAACCATTTTCTGAATATTTTAAATATCATTAAGATCCCCTCCAGACATGTTTTAAGACACAGAAATAGCACTCTGCTTTGAATAATAATTTGTGTCAAGTTCAATTGACTAGTTAATTATTTTTTTTTAGAAGTACATCCACTCTTTCTCATTTAAAAGTCCAGAATTCTGTCTGAATGTGCAAATATTTTTCATTTCATTCATCAAGTCTCAAAACGTCTCAAACTGAGGTTTTATGGTGAACACAGAGGAAGTTTCCCTCTTCAGCAGATGGATGCGAGTGTCGAATTCTGCACACACACACACACACACACCATTTGATTTAAGGATTTATACATATAAAATATCATAAACATGCGTTTAATTAATTTCTGTGAAGAAGACAACTAAATATAAGGGTTATTTTAGTTTAGAAGTTTATGTCTTTATTTATTGATTATAAAGCCAGGCTGCTTCGACTATTCAAATGCATTTATGATAGTGAAATTAAAAGAAAATCACAATATGGACATAGAATTGTGTTCCTAAAATATACAGAAATAATCGCCATCCGCAGGAAATAGTCCATTCACAATTTTATACAAGTTGCTTGTTTTACACAAACTTCCTGCAGGTATAATGTTCATTATTTAGGTAAGTTTCACTGTTTTTATTCAATGAATATACTGAAATATACATGAAGATATTTCAACTTTCGCTACTTTCCCCCTTTTTTGTAACTGTATGTGGGTGGGGGGTCATCAGTGTATATGGTCAAATAAGGGTCCCCAGTGGCACCATGCAGAGCATCGGACCTGACAGAGCGCCCTTGAGCAAGGCACCTGTCCCCCCCCCCCCTCCTCCGCTCCCTTGTGTTGCAGCTTCTCTCTGCTGGGATGGTTGGAGGAACCCGTTATCACATTGGCTACGACGCCGCACGGTGGCGCAGTGGAGCGACTGAAACTGAACCCTGCTTTTTCTTTTTTTTTTTTCTCTGGAAAACATCAATGGGGAGAGTGGATTTGCATGTCCGGCCGTCTGTGCCAATGGGCGCAATGGGAAGGCTGGGTTAGCGGGTGGAGCCGGGGGAAGCAGCCCAGTAAGTGCACAGTCAACAACCAAAGCATCCGAGATTACTACAGATTCACCAATTTCACCGAAATCTCCCTTCAATCGCTCCTTTAGACCTTTTTATTCTGTGTGTGTGTGTGTGTGTGTGTGTGTGTGTGTGTGCAGCGACCAGGTTGATTTGCGGGCTCCACACATCGCCTCCACACATCGCTCTCACAGTGCGGATGAAGAAGATTTTTGTGAAATTACCAATTGCACATTATTCTGGTGTGTGATATATTTCCGTGCCGGGGTCCTGGATTTACACAGAGGAGGAGCAGCGGGGAGCCGATCATCCGTCGTTCTCTCGGGTGAGTTCGCCGGATTGCCGTCCAATCTGGCATCCTTGTTTACTGACACTTCCAGGGTTATCTGGAGACCCGGTCAACGTCTTTATCACGAATTAATCCACAACCGAGAAGTGCGCGACCCACGCAGAGTCGCACCGAGCCCTTGTGTGTGGAGTTACGGGGTCATTATGAATGTTTGGGCGCAGCGCTGGTCGCCAGTGGGCCCATGTGTGTGTGTGCGTGTGAAATGAATGAAATGTGGCAGCTCCAGCCTTTGATAGCGGTTTTACATTCCTGATCCATAACGAGAGAGAAACAAGTATATTGTGGAGGGACTCTGGTCGGCTCCCACTCAAAACTACTTGCACGCAGATAGTCTCAGTATTATCTTCGAGGAATATCCCAACGATGCCGTATTCATTTCAAAAAGAAGCTGTAACTTTACAGGCCTACTATTGAAATATAGCTCCTTATGATCCTATGACGCCGATCATTGTCAGGAATGTACGTTATTACGTCATTATTGGCGTGGGAATGTGATAATGCGATATCGATTGAGCTGTGCAGAGTCACGTTGATTGTTTGCGGGGTAATTATTAGTTAATAGGTTTTGCGTGGACAGCGTGGCCACGGAAACACGCGCCCTTGAGTTTGAATATGTAACACCACACTTCTACCTGTCTGCAGACTCTCTCCGTCTCTCTCCATTGCATCACACTGTGTGTGTGTGTGTGTGTGTGTTAATTGTGTCTTTTTGGGTTTCGTTGCATCATTTTCAAACTTGTTCAGGCCCCATTCTTTGTGCTGCAGCCTGCTGTGACCCCTCCCACACCCACACCAATCATACATTTTGGCATTCAGGTGACTTAGAGGCTGCTGCTGTAACGCACACACACTCTCTTACACACCTGGGACATGTCTTCCTATGTAGGCCCAGTAAATGCATGCGGCTCTATTGTCCGTGGAGCTCCATCTGTTCCATGACATGGCATTCCTCAGACAGCCAGTCATGCTGTTGGGGGGGGGGGGGTCTACCCTGACCTACTGCCTCAGAGAGAGAGAGAGAGGGAGGGAGTCACATGGGGTGTATTAAGAGAGTAGGTGCAGGGCTCAGGATGTCTCAGCCCACAAGCCCTGGACCACCTGCACAGACAGCTCCTGGGCTAGGTTTGACCCAGGATCGGGCTCAGTGAAGCACTGACTTCGGCCTGAGAAAAGCCTGCAGGATGGTTAGGTTTGGTCTGGAGCATGAGCTACATTAATGCTAGCTTTAGCTTCAGTGTGTAGTGTAGCTTTAGTGTATGGGTGGGGCTAATACTAGGGCTAGAGGGGACTAGATGTGGTGTGGAGACTGGGGCTAAAGGAAGGCTAGGTTTACTCCATACCTGCGACTAGTGGAAGGCTATGTTTGGTCTGGTGCTGGGGCTAAAGGGGCTAGGTTTGGTCCAAAGCTTGGCCTAGATAGCCCAGACAAAGGTTAGGTTTGGTCTGGAGCCAGGGCCTGTGAAAGGGTACATGTGGTCTAGGGCTGAGGCTAAAGGAAGACAATGTTTGGTTTAAAGCTGGGGCTAGATGAAGCCTAGGTAGACCAAGGGGCTGGTGGATATAAATGGGCTCTGATATAGCTAATCACTGTTGCAACTCAGTCATCACAACTAGAACATAATTGCACCACCCCCATCCACACACAGCACACACACTCTCCATTTCCCCTTAGACCATTTCCCCTCTTCCACTGCTCTGATTGCTGCATTAGGACTTGACTGTTCTTTGTTGTCCACACACACACACACACACACACACACACACGCACACACACACACACACATAAGGGGGAGGGCTGGCGCAGCTGAGACCACAATACAACGGGGATCAAAGGTCATCCAGCTGGCCAATCAGGGTGCTGTCTGGGTTGGCTGGTGGCGGAGGAGGGCGTTACCCCCCTTTGTGCTGGTCAGGGTGGGTCTGCTAAACAAGCGGCTCCACTTCCAGCCCCGGCCCTGCTACTGCCGGCTGGACACTTTATTAGACTGCAGGTCAGAGGCTTGTCCGGTTTAGAGGAAATCCTCTGTTGGTTTATGACTGGATGTCTGGTTTGTAATCAGCTGCTTCTTGAAAACTCAGTGTACAAAGCACAAAAAGTTTAGAATATGTAGACAACTTCACAAGGTATATTTTCTTAGATCACTTCTGTGTCGCACATTGGTTTACAGTGTTTAGAGGATTTACGGGGTTCCAGTGCTTGCATGTACTGTGCATCTGTAATATGTGTGTGTGGGTGTTAATGAATGAAACTAAACCCTGCAACTAAAACCCTTAAATTGACTACAGAATTCTATTTCTGGTAGTGGGTTTAATTAAAGAAATAGAATACGGTAATGAGATTTAAAGTACTTTAAGAAAGATGGCAAATAGAGGAAGGATGGAAAGAGATGAGAGGTGGCGGGAGGGAGAGAGAGAGAGAAAGACAGCGTAACATAAATTAGAAGAGGCGGAGAGAAAGATTGAGGCCGCAGAAGAACAGATAAAGACAAAGCGACAATATAAAAGACCAAGAGGGAGACGGAGCGAGCAGAATGGAGAGTGTAAAGTGGGATTTAGCCAACAGGGATGCTGGAAACCATTTGTTCCCTGGTCGCTGTCTTTCAGTTTGTGGCAGAAACTCAGCTCCTCATTGGACGTGATCATGTCAGTCTGCACAGAACCTGCGGCGCAGAAGATGTATCTTGTCTCCTAGCGTTTACGTCCACGTCATCCTCCCTCTCTCACACACACACACACACACACACACACGCACATGCACTTCCAACTCCGCTGTCTGATGCTTAAGTGCCTTCAGTATGTGCTGAGTGGAGTTATCTGATTTCTGCAGTCTAGTTAAATGCAACCACTCCTTTCCCTCATATGGTTCCATTACTGCACACACAATTGGCATGCTCACAGCGCAAAGACACAGGCCTATTGTCTGGTCTATGTGTCTGTGATGTGCATTATGTTGATCTGGATTGATAAATGATTGGAGCAAATAGATTTGAATGCCTGTGGACACTCGTGTGGAGGCAGCGATTTGTGTTTTTCTCTGTGTTTTGTGTTTGACCATGCGTGCGTGTGTGTATGTGTTTCCCTGGAAATCAGCAGTTTATTTCTTTGCTTCAGTGGCTTTTTTTCTGTGCAGATAACAAGGAAAGTGGAAATGGGTCTTTCTCAGCAGCCACAACTCCAACTGGAGCGCTCATCGCAAATAACAACTGTCACTTTGAGTTGCGAGGGTTGCATTTTTGGTCTCATTGGTCTCTTGATTTATTTTTTTGGTGATGACCTATTTCAGCCCGTTTAGCTGTTGAGGCTCAGATGCAACAACTCGATGCGGGACGTGCAATGCAAAAACCCTAAACTGCTGAAAAAAAACAAAAACAAAAAAACAAGCCTCTGAATCACCACATCCCTCCCTCGGGGTCTGATTTGATCTATATCCTTTTCCATGCTTTTAGCAACTGCTTTGCTCGCTGCTTGTCGATTGTTTTCACATGGTTTGTCCCAAATTACACCTAGCGCCTAACCCCATCCCTCCCTCTGCAGTGTGAACAGTTGAAAGTGTTGACTTCCTACAGAGGAGGCTGATCACAGTCTCAGTGTGAGATTCATGGCAGAATGACAGAATAACCAAATAATTAATCATCTCTTCCCTCTATGGTAAAAGGGAAATGTGGACAAAGGTAGATTCAGGGCTAAAGGAATAGTTTGACAATTGGGGAAATATGCTCATTAGTGTTCTTGCTGGCAGTTAGATGAGAAGATCCATACCACTCTCATGGCTAAATAGCTTAGCTTAGCATAAAGACTGGAAGCAGGGGAAAACAGCTAGCCTGGCTCTGTATAAAGATAAAGGTACTTGCATACCAGCACCTCTGAGGCTCACCAGTTAACACGTTATTATAACAACCATTTGTTTAATCTAATTACCAAAGTGTAAAACTCACCAGTTGGTTCCAGTCTTTGTGCTAATGCTGCGTTCACATCATATGAGATGGATGGTAGAGATGGGAAAGATTCTCGCTGGTCGTGTGAGGGGTTGGAATACTGTGCATTATCATCATAACACCATATCCATTAAATTTGGGGTTTAATTATGTTGAACGACGGTCTTTGGCTGATGTGTATTTGTTTGGGTTTCAGGCACTTCTGATATATCGGAGCTTTCAGAAAAATCCCAGTTGTAATTGCGACTTGGATGTTGACGTGAACGCTATTTACAAGTCGGATCAATTCATTATTACGATATGCGGCATAAGAAAAGCTAACCATCAGAAATCAAATATTTGACATTATTTACAAAATGTACACTTCAAAAATCTATAGCAGCATTAGATTTATCAGTATCTGAACAACAAATATTGGTATAAAAATTTGAAATATCTTCTAGCTGGCACATTGCAGCCTGTTGTTCTGACACTTGAGCTGTAGACACGGTGGTAGGTGGGTTTTGTCACCAGCCTATCAGCCAGGCTACCTGTTTCGATATTCTCATCTAACTTGTCGGAAGAAAGCGAGCAAGTGAGTGTTTCCCAAAATGTCAAACTGGTTTTAAGGAAGTGTGACGACGTCATGACAGCTGCCAGTGTGAATCCTCCAACCAGCTATGAAAAGTTAGGCAGGGAAATGAATGAGTAAGGCTCGCCCCTCCCTTCAAGACCATTATTAAAGTGTCTTTGAGCAAGGCACCGAGCCCCCATCTCCTGCGAGGTAGAAGATTAAAGCTGTTCTTGACTGAGTTAGATTACATTAAGCTGTGTCAAAGTATGGCAGGATATACTTGCAGAAGAGTATAAGTGCTTTCAACTTCGCCTGGATTAAAAGAAATCATGATTGCATAATCAGGATTCTCCATTTGATCTATACATGGAGGTAAATGAGCCCAGATGGCCTGTCTGCACTGTAATGCATCAGAGGAACGCTGGCATTGTTAGTTTCTAATCTTGTGTTATTTACAGTACCTACAGCCCATGTACAGTCACTTTCCACTGCGCTCTTCTGTTATCATTCAGAGCCTGTACGGTGTGTGCGCAGCTGAGCTGTGGTCTCAAAAACCTTATTTAATATGACGCTGGTTTCTCCGCTGCACTATTTCAGAGTGACGCCGAGGGAGAGAGATTGTTAGCGACAGACAGAACCCAAGTTAAATCTTCCAGAGCACAGAGGGGCCTATTCACTGTGCTATGTGGAGAGTGGAGAGGGAGAGAGAGGGAGAGAAAGGTGGCACTGAGTGAGGTGGGGGTAGGGGAGCGGAGTGACAACACTTTAACCGTTTTTTACGGTTCATGTCATGCATCGGTGCGGCGTGTGTTGTATAGCTGCACAGGCCTGTCTGAAGCAGTCAGAGACCCCGAGACGAAAAGTGTCGGACGGAGGACACTTGATAGCTGTCTCCTGCCGATAGAGGACACATATAGGAGTCGAGCTGGAGTGTTACAGACAGAGAGACGGAGGGGGCACGTTTCTGTTTTATTTGGGAAAGCAGCCACAAGTTACCTCCAGCTGAAAAAAGAATGAGTCACCGGAGAAAACGGGCACACGTCTGCACTTTTGTTTTGGTGCACTCGTGTTGCTGTGTGTGTCTGTGCAAGTGAATGTGTGACTGCTTACAGCGCTGGTGTGCATGTGACAAAACATGACCTGACAAAACAAAGGTCAAGGAACACGACTGTAGATCCAAACTGTTCGAAAGGTCACACAGGGTGAAGGAGTGACACAAGGGAGGTGATGGTGGTTTAGCTGAACATTTATGAACTGTAAATGCTCTTTAAGCAGTGCTTATTAGAGAAATTGTCCAGATTGATAAATCAACTGTTAGCTTACTGCAGATATAACAACATCAGTTTATCAGAAGATGTGCAGCTCCCTCTTGAGCCACAAAAGGCTTTAAACAGCTTTTTTTTTCACACATGCAGTAGCACTCCCCAAGACCCGTAAACACACTTTGATGTGTAGAGTTCCCCTTTTAACCACATTTATGGGATCCAAATAACTGATAAAATATCTCTCCACACCCGTATATATGTGACAGGTGTGTCAGCTTGAAGGAAAAGTGAAAAAACTTTATGAGACATCAGCATCGGCCTCAAAAATCCTGCACTGGTCAGGCTGTAGTGTTTATTCCTTATGTCAAGCTACTGTTTAATGCACAATACACTGACACAGTTCACTATCCTGATACTTATACTTACTTATATGGCAGCAACTACTTTGTTCAGCTGTCAAGAACTATAAATCCTGGTGGAAGGATAAAGCTACTAACTAAATAAGTGTTATTGGGTAATAAAAGTGATCAAGGGAACACAGTCTTGGTGTGTTATCACCATTTTATAAATGCCCGCAATTTTGTATTGATGTTTAGATCCTTTTAACACATCTTAGCAGGCGACTCGGTTTGTGGCCTTAATGTGATCACGTAGTTTGGAGGGCAAAGTTGGAGCCAAGAAATTGAGAAAAATCCATTTGGAAGCGACATCTTCAAAAAACAAAACGTTATCAGGGGAGCACACGGACCACATAAAACTCTATTGCTGGACATCAGTCATCACTTTGTCCCCAGACGTGTAGGTAGTGTACTACTAGGTTCCTCAGACATCTGATATCAACAAAACAACAACACAGACTCTGACAGGTTCCTCCTGTGAAGTTTACTGTGATCTCAGTAATAAATTCACCTATAAAAGAAAATAGAAATACCTCTTGTGAGCAGCACGTGTTGTTGTCTGTGTGGACCAGTTTGTGGCTCACCTCCTGCTACAGTATGCTTGTCAATGTGTAAATGTGCCAGCGAGGCTTTTGGTTTATAAAACATCCTCTCTGTTTACCGGCCGCTATGACTCACGGTTGCTATGGCGAGGAGCTCTGACAGCAACACAGCTGATAAGGAGCATCTGACTCCACATGACTGTACTCCCTCCCTCCCTCCCTCTCTCTTGTTTTCTGCCTCTTGTCCTTTCTTGCCATCTTGCCGTCTTTCTATCTTTCCATCTCTTCTTCTCTGTGCTGCTGTCTTTGGGTTTACATTGTTTTTTTTTGGTGTCACCATCTTTCATTCGTCTGTTCTTTCACTCCTCTTTTTTTCCTTCTTCTTCTTCTTCTTCTCCCGTCCCTCGCTTCAGTTCTGCGACACTCAACAAGCTTTAATGTACCTCCATATAGATTTTCTTATCACACCATCGCCATTCACCGCTCCTCTCCTCTGTTCTCCTACCCTCCTCTCAGTCCCGTCCCTCCGCCTGTCTTTCTACGGTGGCCAGCTGCGCGCCAGATGTGGCCGACTCTCCCAGCTGTTGGCATCATGACGGTGGAGAAGAGATGACTGAGATGGAAATGATCCCTCGTGAAAAACAAGGCGTAGTAATCCTCATAATACACGTGAGAAGGATAAAAATATCAGGAAGAAGGAAGCAAGAATATAAAAAAAAAACTATTCTTAAACTAAAACTATTAACCTAGTACAGGAATCTTAAAATAATATCCTGACATACTGTATGAGATTATAAAAATGATTAGCCATAAAAGACTTAAAAGAAGTGTAGTGAGTACCACAGACACACTGTAAATCCCTGCAGGAACATTATAGTGATGCCACAGAAGATAAAAATGCCATTAAGGTCACTGCTGAGTACCACAGACAGACTTTACTGTAACTCCCTATTATGACATTAGAGGCCTGCATTCATTAGAAACCACATCACACAGATGCACAGGAATATGCGACAAACCAGCGAGAGAATATGAGTAAAATCAACACTTTGATAAAGTGTATTTGTGGAGTTTGAGGTGTAGATGGAGGACTAAGGGGAAGCGAACGAGAATCGTGAGCAGGGACACGATAGATGGAAAAGTAGAGGAGTGTTGAGTGGAAACATGTCACCCAAAATCACCTAAAACATTATATCTTGTTTGTTTAATCCTCACAAAAACCGTCAAATTGTTGACAGGCTAGCTGTTTCACCTTGCTTCTTTATGCTAAGCTAACGTCTATTCCTTTAATCAGTTTCTAAGAATGTTTACATCATATTTGACATTTCTTTCTTTACAAAGGTGTAGTAGCATAATATATATATATATATATATATATATATATTTATTTATTTTTTTGGCCAAAAGTTCTAACTGGAACAAGTATCAGCTGTCACTTTCTCCAGAGATATTAGGTGTGTTTACAACATAACATTTCATCCTTTATGGGTCTCACAATCCTGGACATCCCACATGATCATCTCAAGCTGTTCAGTTTGTGAAAGTGTGTTTATTTGCCTGAATTTATGTGGAATAAACTAGCACATATAGTCTGCTACAAAAGTTGTTGTTTTCCAAAGAGAATTTAATTAAATGCAACACATAAAAAAAAAAAACAGATAACAGCATTTTAACAAGGTAGAAACCTGGAAAATTAGTCCAAATCATCCAAGCTGGTTTGCACAGGACAGCAGCTATTTGCCGGGGCAGATGGATGAGGCTGGAGGCCAAGAGGAAAGAGGTGAGGAGCCGTTGTAGGGGCTGGAGAGATGGAAAGAGGGAAGATGGAGGAGGGAGAGGTGTTTTGTTTCGCAGGCGTGCTGCAGTAAAATGCCACGGTGAAAACAGAAACAACCATGGAGAGTGTTGATAGTGTTAGCATTTAGTGAGTGAATTGCTCCTGTTGTGACTGCTGAGAGGCTGTGAGGCAAATACTTTGTGAAAAGGGCAATAGAAAGCAACATTTTGATTGATTGTAGGTCATTTCACCAGAACCATATTGGACTATATACAGCTATTAGGCAGTGCCTGTCCTGCAGACCTTTTCTCCACCCTGTGCTCTTTTCCTCCCCTCATTTCTTTGAATCCTTCCCGTTTCTTTCCGATTTCCTCTCAGCCCTCAGTTGTTAAAAAGCTCCCTCTGTCTTTTCTGCTCTGGTCTTTATCATTCTCGGTCCTCCCCTTTTCCCCTCAAAATATCAATTTCTTCATCTATCTCACTTTCTCCCCCTTCTCTCTGTCTGCCTCTCCCGGTCAGGGGAAGTGGCAGTCGCTGCCTGCTGGATCCCCGAGGAACAGACCTGCCTTTGTCTGTCTGCACTGTAGGAAGATGAGTAGCCTGGTCCACCCTGTAAGCCCAGAAAGCCCAGTAGAGATTCAGGGTTTGTCTGTGGCAAGCCAGCCGCCCAGAACGCCTGTAAATCAGTCAGCCACTCAAGCCAGGGCCTTCCCAGTCTGTGCAGCTAGCTAGCCAGTCAGTCAGGTATTATGTTAGGCACTGTTAGGAAGAATGGATGGGAAAGCCCGGTGGAGACGGACAGACTGCAGACCTTAGTTAAATGCTTTACAAAGCTGCATGACATTATGGCACTCAAGCTACCTGTTTTTGCTTTTTATTTAACTTGTTGAATGTGATGAAATCATATTTTTCTTTCTTGACTTTCTGTTCCCCTAAGTAGCCTATTGACACTTGGTGTGTGTGATGGAGATAAACGATAAAGATTTTAGTGATTTTATTCACTGGAAGAGATATTATTATTGTTTAGTCTGTGTGTAATTTAAGCTAATTAAGAAATAAGTTTGACATTTTGGGAAAATGCACTTAGTCACTTTCTTCCTGAGAGATAGATGAGAGGCTTGATACCATGTGTCGTGGTTAAATATGAAGCTACAGCCAATCAATCAAGTTGTCTAATGTACAGTAAATATTTAAGAAGCAGGAGCTGCTTCACTGTTCTCTTTAGTTTGCAGTTGCTCTGAGTTTATTTACTTACATTGAAATAAGTCAGCAGTCTGCTTCTCTTTCGGCAAAGTGAAGATTCCCAGTGACTCTCCAAATCAACTAAATAAATGAACTTTAATGAAAGCAAGACAGAGAGCGGGGATACTTAAGGAGACACAGAGAAGTCATGAAACAACACCAACTTATTGTCTTGTCGTCTGTACAAGCTCATATGATCAGACTCCTTTGGGGTTCCTCTGCCTGCACAAACCTCTTCTCCCAACCACATACCCGAGCCCTTCTGGGATAGGAAACCAAAAACATCCAGTAACATTGATTTTCTATTATATTTCAAGGCTGAAACAACTTTACGTCATTACAACATGATCCTTTCTGATATCACTTTCACAGCTTTAACTACACTCTGAAATTATTCTACGAGCATGATGAAATCTAGAATAAAGCAGGAGTGCTTTCTCTCTCTCTCTCTCTCGCTCTCTTTTTTGTTATGTTTTAATGGATGAGGCTCCAGGCACCTCAGGCATCAACACGCCTTAACAGGGAGATCAATAGAAAGTATATAGACTGTCCTCCCACAGGCTGCGTCTGCTCTCGCCTCGGATCACAGAGGAATATTGTGGAGATGCCAAAGTGACACCCAGCCAGCGTGGAAATGATTTGATGTAATAGGAACACTATGGTGTGATTAGTGGAGCCTCTCTCCCTTCATCTCTCACCCTGTAACACCACTTCACTCTCTGTGAAGTCAATATGTCAGGGGAGGTGAGCGTGCATTTACCATTCTCTTTAAGCCTCCCTCCCTCCCTCCACATCACCCCTTTTCTCCCTGTTTTCAAAGGATGGTACGAGGGCAACAGTAGAGTAGTGTGGGTTACAAGAAGAGGAGAGCAGGATGGGGCAAGACGATAAGCGGTTGTGAGGAGAATAAAAATAAATGGCTGCAGGGCTGGACAACAGTCTGACTAAATCATGTCCTGGATCGTCCAGTTCACCAGATGGCTGCTTGATATGTGCAGAGAGAGAACAGATCAAGACACACCAGACTCTCTGTTCCTGTCTGTGTGTGTGTGTGTTTACATGCTATCCGTCCTATGTTGCTCTCTGTGCTCCACATAGGGAATGTGTTATTGCTCTTGCTCCACATTCCTAAGAGCCAGAGGAAAATCTCAACCCCTTTTAACCCCCTTTCTCAGCTGTAGACCAGCTTTGAAGTTTTTTTTCCCCTTTCTCTTCCCTCACTTACACACACACACACACACACACACACACACACACACACACACACACACACCCTCACACACTCCTTTCCTCACATGGATTTTGTTTACATCCTGGCAGCCAACTCCCACAGCACATGTCTCAGGGAGAGGCTGTATGGCAGATATACTGTAGGCACGCTTAGTTGAGCTGTATTTGCATGGGGATGACGATTTGGCTACGAGAGACACAAATGCATTTTGGAAGATTGGCTTGAGGTTTCTTATCCTCTCCTTTCCCTGGAGACTTGTTTTGATGGACAGATCCCCTGCACCCCCACCCGCCTGTGAAGTGCAGGGCTGTTTATGCATGCTGTCTACGTCTATGTCGCTGTGTGATGCCTGTTGCACCGCATCAAATACTGCACATTGTTTCTGCTGATAGTGAGGAGGATTTCTGATCCACGTCTTGGCAACACCACAACCAACCTACATTACCTGTATCATAATGTCTCTAACTCCTAATATGCGTGTGAGTGCTTCTGTGTCTCGTTAAGTGAATGAGATAAGACGTTCAGAGGCCCGATGAGGCGCATACAGAGACCGTTTTATACATGCATTATGTATATGCATTCATATCCCCATTATGATGCATTCTGCATCACTCTGCTCCCAGTTTTCTGGCCAAATCCCTCAGCGCACATCTATAGTTTTTAAACCTTGCCTAACGTGCAAAAAAAACTACTTCTAATCTAAGTGTTTGCCTGAGGCCCCAGTTTTATAAAGTAAAGTTAGGAGAGATTTGGTTAGGCCCCCCAGTGTGCTGTGTGGGCTCCTCCCTTCCCATGCGAATCAGCAGGCTACTGTATATGTGTGTCTTACTAAGATATGAAACAGAAATATGCCTTATTATAAAAACGAGGACGTGAAAACGACGTTCAATTAGTGTTATACTGCAAAGCATGTTCGTGTCATTTAATTTCATATTCAGCGTCTTTAACGAAATTACTTTTTTTCTTTTTTTTTTAACACTGTTCCCTCTTTTAAAGATATTTCAGAGTTAATATCATGAGACAAGACACATTAAAACATGACAGTAGACAAGACATTAACTCATTTACACAGTTAAAAGTTGGACATTGGATAGAAGATACACCAAGTCAAGTCAGTTTTATTTGCATCGCCCAATATCATCAGGGGGATTTAAAATCTGTACAGCATACAACATCCTCGATTCGGATGAGGAACCCACCCCCCCAGCAAAAAAAAAACCTTTAATGGGGAAAAAATGGAAGAAACATTAACATTATAGATAGATTGTAAACATATATGAAGAATCATCAAATGAAATAGCTCATATTTATTTAGCAACATGTATTGTTACACATGTGGTACCATTATTATGTCATTAAGCAGTCGCGAAGAGTTCTTCAAGTACACACTTCACACCGTCTGTGTATTTGTAAGTCATAAAGCTCTCTCTGTGTATAAATCTGTGCATGGCTCTATGTAGGTCTGCGTTATCTAATACAATCTGTCCCTATCTAATATTCACACTGCTAACCCTTGAGGCTGAAGACACTGCGGAGAGGAGAGGGGAGGACTTTGCTTGCCAGTAAACAGAACTCTTCCTGGAAGTCTCCCTGACTTTAAAAGGGAATCTTACACAAAACAGATTTAATACACATGCAGAGAAAAGGTTGAACACACACACACACACACACACTCACACTGGCAAATGCTGTTAGCCAGTGCCCAGCACAGTAAGTCTGCTCTGTATGTGCTGCATGCAGACACTAAACAACATAAGTTTCAGATGCATGTGTGTGCAAGTGACAGTAAATGTGGCCGTTACGCCCAGGAGCTACAGTTGAATGACATTTACTTTGAGCTTTAAAGGCCCTGGAAACCTATTTTCTCTGTCAGCCTCTTACCATAAGTGATGGTGTCCTACATAAACACACATTTATTTGTGTTTGTGTTCAAGTTATATCACTTCAGAGATTTTCTGTATTTTTTTTTTGTCGATATTCTTCTCATTGGTTTGAGGTGGGCATTTAAATCAAAATGTGATGACAGGCGTAGGGCTGTTTGCTTTTGTCGCCATTTGATTGCCAATCGGAATTGATCAAACCACACACACATAACCTCTCAGACGACTCTTAACATGTGGGCATATAGTTATGGATCTATAACGTGACAGAGAAATACCACCTTTTCAGGGGCTCTAAGAACATGCAGATCCCCAGTAACAGAATAGATTGAAGGACAGAGGAAGCTTTTGTAGATGAACTGCTTATAAGTAGAAAACCACTGCTTCGCTTTAATAGACTCCGTCTGCCTCGTGATGTGCACAAAGCATGGACCAATCGTATTTCATTTACACCCAGGTATATTGTTTGTTATGTTGTTGAGGATGTAAACATGTGGATGCAGTCAGTGTGTGTAATAAAAGACAATGAGGTGTCCTGTGAAGACAAGTAAGACAAAATAGAATAAGGGTTCAGTATTTTTAAGCGGCTTCCAATTAAAACAGTGGAATAAAATTCAAGACAGATTCACTGAAGCTCTTAAGTGACTTTCCTGACTTTGCCAGTGCTTTGCAAAACTCCTCTAATATGACTTTTTTCCCCCAGTTTCTCTTTCTCTAAAGCAATCAGTGCTCTGGTCTTGGTCTTCTCTCTTTCTCTCTCCTCCGCTTTGTCTTTTTTCGTGTTGTTCTCATCCGACACAGCAGATTCGTGCTGCCAGCTACACATGACGGAGGGAAAAACAAGAGCAGAGCTTGAATCAATTACTCCGTGCATGCACTTGATTTAGTGGTGCTCTGAATAAGCACTTTTGAAGTGATGCTGGCTTCATCAGACGAGGCAACTTCTTTTGAAAAATATAAATCAGAACTGATCGGCGCTGATCTGCTGTCGGCCTGGATGCAGATCATAACGAAGGAGGTGGTGAGATCCATGAGTCGGCCTCTCTCTCTCTTCCAAGAGGCTTGATTTGTGAAATATGAGATCCACCGTTGCAATAACAGGATGGTTTTTTTTAGAGAATCACCTTAATGAATGACGATTCTTCCACTAATTTGCCATATAATTCTGCATAGGTGGTTTATTTTTTGTTACAGACATAATAAACGGCATCGACTGAAATGATGAAACGATCATAAGACAACATATAATCAAGCAGTCACATTTTTATTGATTCCTAACTATTAAAACCTTTGTTATGTGATATGGTATGAAAACAGTCTGCTTTCTGTTTTCCAGCACTGCTGAAGGTAATTTTGCTTCTCTGCATTGCCTCACACTCGTGTATGAGTCACAGGCTTTGAGCCGTAGTGATCCATCCAGGGAACCCGTCTCTGGGTTTGAAACGTCAGAGGAGGCTTGTTGGAAGACGTCTGGTTAAGAATAGTTCCATATCTCCAGGGCTTTGGTTTGGGGCGTGGTGCTGTGTTTTACCAAGAGTGTCTCAACACTGTTATGGAGCAATCAGAGAGACAGCTCTCCTCCTACTGACAGATGGTAGTGTGTGGTGAATGTGTGTGTGTGTGTGTGTGCTTCTGCCTACATTTGGGTGAGGATCCTGGTTCGTGGGGGGAAGGGAAGCGGGGATTGGGGAGGAAGAGGAGGTGGAGAAGTGTGGGGAGAGGTCAGCGAAGGCACAGCTGGTGAGACCCCCACTCCAACCAGCTGCTGCCTCAAAAGAGCCTGTCAGCAGCCTGCCTGCCTCTACGTGCCTGTCCCTCTCCTTCTCTTTCTGTCCTCTCAACCCCCCCCCCAGCTCCCCCTCTGTCCTGTCCCCCTGCAGACTCAGCCCAGCTGTTCCAAGCGTTCTTCTCTCCTCCCTTGCCGCTATGCACCCTGACCCCCTGACGAAAATCCCCCTTACATTTACAAACAAGTGTTCATGCTCCCGAGTGTGCACACATACACATAAGCACCAGTGCGTTTCTGCCCAGTCGAGTCAGTAATCCAGTGAGTCACATCAAAGGTGTCTCAGGAGAGGTGGTGTATCTATACGGCCTCTTTTGGACCGGCGGGTGGACGCCTGAGGCTGGAGTAAAGCCACCGGCTGGGTCTGGGCCCCTCAGGTTGGACTTGGTTTCTGCTTAATGCCTGGTCATGGGCATCAGTTATACTGTATGGCAGAGTCCCTGCATCTTGAAGACACACTTTTTGCGTGTGTTGTGCTTATTAACTACAAATTGTGAATATTTAACATCACTGCTGACTGTTTTCCTTGAAGCCACTAGTTTCATTTTATCATATTCCAGTTTGAAACTCAACCAGGACTTGAAAGGTGCTAGAGATAGGTCATTTTTCACCGGAATCAAAGGATTTCATCAGGTACTGGAAAACTTTGTGGTGCTGATGAAAAGTAGTGGTGAATTGACGAATGCTTTTATTGTTGTCATACACCAAAGAGGTGCCCAGGCATGTGGGCTTACAGTACAAGACACTGCAGATATTACATACAGAGGCAGGAGAAAACAAGAGGGAGCGCAAGCAAACACTCTGTCACTATGTCAATATGTGTCCGCAGATGTACTGAATTATATGTTATCAGAAAGCATAAGCCAGAAGGCAAACACCAAGAAAGATCAGTCATGAAGTGAATCATGCTAATTTGGTTTCTTACATTAAAAAGACCAAAAGTAAAAGCTAACGCTATCATGCTGACATGCTAACAATAGCACTAAACACAGTACAGCTGAGGCTAATGGGGGTGTCATTCATTTTGTCCTGATCATGATGAGAAGTCAGAGGATCACAAAAGTTCTAACAATTCACCACGAGGGGAACGTGGATAAATGTCCCAAATCTCCTGGTAATCTATCCAATAGCCGGCAAGACATTTCACTCACAAATGTCAACTTGTGTCATCCTCTGGGGACCGTGAATGTCTGTACAAAGTTTCATGGCAATCCATGTGACAGCTGTTCACATATTTCAGTCTGGACCAAAGACATTAGAGCTAAGCCAATGGCATGGCCAAAACGTGTGCTGTGAAACAACTGAGCCTCCAATCCCGGATGTCAGAAATTCCTTGGAAGCACGGAGAAGTATAGTTTTTAAGTGTTCCAACTGCTCTGTTGCTAAACTACAAAAAACCATAGTGGACTTAATTGTGATGGATTGCTGATCGCACACGTTGTCTGCCAGTTGAATATCACGCTGTCGGGAAATTGATATAATCCGGCGGCTGGCTGGAAGGTAGGAAGTCAGTCTTAAAACAGACTGTATGGCATGCTTTCATATAAAGTCAGCACTCGTGTAACATGCACATAATTTGTGGTTAATGTGCTGAAACATGCAAAACCCCAAGTATTATCTTGTGTGTGACAAAGTGAAGAAGTGAGTAGTGGGGGGGGGATTAATGATAAATGATTAGCCTCACAGAATGCACACAGCTCAGAGGGAACCGAACTGATGCTGAATCTTCCTTTGATGTGATTTTTCTTTTTTTTTTTTTTTGGCCTACGTATTGATTTCTGTCTGTTTTGCTCGTTATTTGCCCTCCTTTAAAAGTACTAAACCCTACGTACAAGTTCAAATCTGAACTCAGGCCACCCAGGCTGCACCTTACCATCCCCGGTTGCAGTGGGTGCTGGGGTGCCACACCCTCTATCTCTCCCCCGGCGCTATTGTTCCCTCGATGACAAGGCCCACGTGCCCCCCTATTCAGCATCCTGGTGGGGGGTAGGCGGGCTCTTTGTCTGGCTGCCATTGTCCCAGACACACGCTTCCATTTGACGGACACACGTGCTGTCAAAAGAGAAAGGGAGCGGAGGAGGAGGAGGAGGGGCCACCGCTGGCCATTATTCTCGGTGGTGGTGGCGGTGAAAAGACGAGACGCGCTGGCCATCTGTGGTGCGTGTCTGTAATCTGTAGTGACTGGGGGGGACAACACACACACACACACACACACGAACATACACACACTTCTCAGTTTCTAAAAGAATCCCTCTCTTTTGTCTCGCCACGCTTTTCTAGGGGCATGATGCCTATTGAGGAGGCTTCCCTTTGCTTTTGATGGGGTTTTGTTTTGCTCTAAAGTGGGGTGCGGAGAGAGAAAGAGAGTGTGTGTCAAAGAGGCCGATATGGTTGAAGTGAACCTACTATCTTGGAGAGAAAGTGACCACAAGAATGTTCTGTATCCTGTCCTCTCTTCTGTATGTCAAAAAGACTATTGTTGAGTGCCTGTTTTCTAGCAACAGGCCTGAAACACCAGTCCTCTTGTCTTTCCTCTGTCATCTCTTTTTCTCTCTCTGGCCTCGGATGACACAGCCTGCCTGAGGGTCTTCACCTCAGCAGTGTTTACCCTGCTTCTTCACGACCCCCCTCCCTTTTTCTGGAGGTTAACTGATGTACTCAGAAGTGAAGGCTCCAACGTGGGCGAGTTCCTGGAAGTCACTGTGGGGTGTTTTCATTGAGCTGAAATATGAGAAAATTGTCCCAACTTGTTGCCCAGGGGATGTCTTGTTTCTTCCTTCCTTCCATCTTTAATTCCTGCATTCATTCACTTCCTCACTTGTCCGTTATGTGTTCCTTCCCTTCATTCTCCTTCAGTCCTGTATATAATTCCATCTCCCCTAAAGCGATGTATTTGGGGAATAGCACAAGGCCAAGGACATGTCCTTTCATGCATTTTCTTAATGTTATTAAATAGAAATGTAACTCCTAATATCCAGCGATCAGACGTCCTGGTATCAGTAAATGTGTTGGCCCTCAGAAGCCCAGATGAGCAGCGTGCTGCAGCGCCACCACAGAGCGTGAGTTTCTAAACCCATTTCCTCTGCCTGAGTTTCTAAACCCATTTCCTCTGCCTGTGTTTCTGCGTGACCAGCTAGAGCTTTTAGTGCCGGTCGATAAGACACGACCACCCTGTGAAGGTCATTCAGTCTCGCCTGTCCACAAAAAACAAAACTCCCAAACCACTGTAATGCCAGCCACTGGCATTGTTTAATGCCACAATGATAACACAGACTGTCATTTTCCTCTCATGTCTTTGTGCTATACTGTAAATAAATCAATTCTGCCCCAGAGAGATTTTCTTTTTTTTGGGGTGGTAGCAAGTTTCTGTGTCACCAGATGTTGCGAGGATGATTTCGTGGTAACATAGGGGGATACAAGTACATGACCGCTTCCCTGTGGCACAGGAGACGCTGCAAGATTCACAGGTTTGAGGGCAGGCAGACAGATGGTTGATGTCACATGGGCGAACAGATAGATTGACAGGCAGATGGATAACCAGACATAATAGATAATAGATGCATATATGCAGAGCAAGCTCTTGACCGTCTGCAATGTGTAGGAGGATAAAAAGCAGCATTTAAAAAATATGATTATAGAACTCTCAAGCAAGTAATTTCAACTGGATCTATATTTTAAATACAGACTCTGATATCAACGTTCAACTTCCCAAATGTTTCCTGTTTAGGAACGCTCAGACCAAAGACAAACAGAAGCTTGTCAGACGGGCAGTCAGACAGAGAGTGATGGGGCAGATGTTAAAAGCTTTGAAAGCTTTATTGATTTTAGAGTTCTGGCCTTGTGTCTAGTTGCTTTACATGCATAAACATGCATTATGCATGAATGCTCTGTATTGACAGTCCACACTAGAAATCTGAAGAAACGTGATTTTACATGGTGTTCACAGTAAGACAGCATGTGTTTAGCATTCAGGGCACGCGTGTCGTGTGTGTCAGCAAAATGGACTATAAAACAAAACAAAAAAAAACTCTTCCTGTCTGGACAGAGCTGACAGGAGGTCAGAGGTCAGAGGTCACAGAAAGTGACCTGGATAATAACACACAAAACAAATACACAACATGAACACAAGCAGCTGGCCTGTTACCATGACAGTGTGTTGTACTCCTACTATCCAGCAGGGGCGCTGTTACACAGGCAACAAAGGTCTGTGCTGTGGCCTCTCCTCTCCTCTTCCATGGTATCGTTTATTTTTAAAATTACAATATCTTTGCAAAAATTAATTAAGTGAAATTAGGCTAAAATTCAGGGAAAGGTAATGTAGTTTTGGGATCCATCTAGCTTTTATGCCCCGTCATACTGTATCATCAGATCATAAACAATGAAGCTGCTGAGTGCATTTACACGTCACCCAGACAAAAACTTTATTGAAATGTATTGGACAGCATACAGAACAAATAATACGGTATATCCTCACTCAACAAATATCACATTTCAGGTTTTATCAACTTTTTAAAAAAAGTGTGCATGAGTAGTTCCAGTGGAGCTAACTACGCTACTCCCTGTACCTCTTCCCCTAGAAGTACTAGTATTTCATTGATACCCGGCTTGTACAAAATATTTACGCACTCTGTAAATTACAAGCTGTAATCTAAAGTGTTACCGGAAATGATTGAGAGGATGACCTTTCCTTCTCTCCGTCTCTCTCTCTCTCTCTCCCAAGTTTTGTCTGTTTCTCTATGTCGCTCGCCCCCCCCCCTTCCTCTCTGCACTTCACCAGGAAGGCCTCGTTGCGCAGAGGGAGGTCTCCTTTTCACCCACAATGTTGTCACTGTCTGTCTCTCTCTCTCTCCTCATGCTCATCTGATCTCAGCACAGTGAAAGAAATGTGTGTGTGTGCGCTACTTCCTCTCTCTTTCCATTTTCGTTCTTTTCCAGTGTACCCCCCCCCCCCCCCCCCCTCCCAATATCTGTCACACCCCCTTCCTCTTCCCCTTCTCTCTCACTCTCCCAGCCCACAACACCCCCCCCCCCCCCCCCCCCATACCATCGGTTGCCATGGGATCTGGTTGCCATGCAGCAGTGAGGTTTTCACATGGTCCTCGCGTGTATGTGTGTCTACCGTAGCGTGACGGAGTTTGGATGCCATGTTGATTGGGAAGAGGGAGAGAGGCGTTGAGTTTGGATGCAAGAAAAGTAGCTGCTGCCATCTAGTTGGCCACAAAAACCTGACCCATATACGAATGTACACACACACACACACACACACACACACACACCCTAGAGGACGGAAAGCTATTGATCATGTAATATAGTGCCAAGCTTGATCCGTTGACATACACCCAGCCAGTGTGTGTGTGTGTGTCCAAAGCCACTCGAAGACACACTCACACACTCCTCCATCATCTTACAGTTGGTCAATGAGGCTTTGTCTGTAACTACAGGCTTTGCGTTGGTCTGTAGAGAAAGATAAGTCGGGGATAATGGAGACGTATGATGATGGAGAGTCATTGAGGAGAGACGGATGAGGGGAGAGAGAGAGAGAGAAAGAAGAAAAAGAGAGTGCTATTGACCAGAGGCAGAAATCGATGAGCTGCCTGTCAGGATAAGGCAGTGGATTTGGCTGTCGCGCCTCGCTATTGGACAGCCCGTCCATCCGAGTGCAGTTTTTTTACAGACGCAAAAGAGGATTTTGGTGGATTCTTTGGCAGAGCTGATTGGCTAATCGAAATGCATCAGGCGCTCTTATCAGCAGATGATTGGGTAACTTGTGTTGGCCCAGCAGAAGTCACTGAGGCAGTGAGATAACATGATGACGAGCTGAAGCATGTAGAGTCAATCCACTTTAAGATCACCCACCTGAGGACGTCTTAGAAGGTGTACTACTTACTAATATGTTACATTAAAGCTGCACTCATCAATATGTGTATACTATATAATAAATCCACAGCTCTACTCAGCTTTGTTTATTATAATAATGTATTATAAGGATTGGTTTTAGCGTCTTCCATTGCATTTTTCAGCTCTGATAAACCCATTGTACTCACAGGCCAGTCATTACATCATTTTGTGGACACACACACACACACACACTTACTATTGAGGTTTTGGGTACACGCCTGAAGCATGTGGTATATTGAAGGAAATTATGTCATAGAAAGTGGTTGGTTTTTTAATTTCCTCCACTTGGCTTGGTCACAGTAAAGAAAACAACATTGATCGTATCTTCTATCGTATTGTGATTTATGACTTCCATATTTTATTTTTTCGGGTGAAAGAAAACAACGAAAAGTGGACTCAAACTTATGGAGATTGAGCCTCATACAAAGAGACAAGTCTGTTTTGAAAAACCTCATTTTATGTAAATGTTTATTGTTTACTTTATTTAGTATTTATTCTGTTACGTCAAGTTCAAGCCAGAATTGCCCGATTAGTATATTGAAATAAGAACAGCAACTTTAAGGGAAATCAACTCTAATTAACTTCCTCAAGTTGAATGACTCAGTAATCTCACATAATTTACTTTAGTGTCTTTACAGTTTCCAGCGAGGGCGCATTAAGTCGGTTATTGCTTGTTGCTGCATGTGAGCCAGTGCTCGAGGCCCTGCCGGCCACTGGCGCATTGGAAGATTGCTTATTTGCACATGGAGTTAGATTATTGTGTATTTGTAATCCCACAGATCATTAACTGTGGTTGTGTGTTTTCCCATGTGTGTGTGCGTGTGTGTGTTTCAGAAAGAGCCTAATTTACATTCAGACGGTGTTGGTTAGAATAACAGGCTGTTATGGAATCACTGAGGCATGGTGGTTGTAAAACCACAGAGTCTCAGATTTAACATGTTCGCAGACACAAACATATTATACTCACTCACACACACACACACACACACGACCGCACACCCAGACAGCATTATTAGTTTTCTCTGTTTTGGCTCTAACTGGTGGAAAAGTTCACTTGGAACACGTGCCAGAAAGATTATTTATTGTGAGCAGGAAGTGTGTCTGCTACCACCTGGTTGATGAGATCATCGTGTTTCATAACTACGCAGCAGCTATAATAGGCTTATGTTAGTGTCTGCCCGGTAGACAGACACACACTCTCAGACAGATGAATATGCATGCACAAGCAGATGCCTGCATACACACGGTCACACACACAAGCACAGTCACAGGACGGCCATGCAGCTACTCTACAGTACAGTACTGTAGAGATAATATCTACTGTACCTTCCTCTGGTTACTTTACATGCCTGGCCCTCCTTCTGTGGCTTTGTCTTTCCTTCTCTTTGCTTTATTTTTAGATTCCTTTCTTTCTCACCCTCCTCTTCTTTCTGTCTGTGCATCTCACTCCCGGAGGAGTGCAAAAGAAAAGAGGAGGAGGACAAGTTAATGAGGATCAAGATTAAACGTTGACAGAATACAGAACAAATGAGTTCCTACCTTTTATGTCAATACGCCGACTTCGTAAGGTGTCTCATACTGTAACACAAGTGTGGTCACGCTACTGTAATCACTGAATGTATCTTTTTGTAGTCCAAAGCCGAACATTTGATTTTATTTAGACACAAAATGAAATTACATCCCAGAGTCCAGACATCAGATTTACACAACAACAGACTGGCAACATCAACACCACAGTGACATTTGTGTTGGGTTTTATCTGTTTTCGTAAATGTCACAGTTGCCGTTACAGATAGAAAATAGAAAATCACCTAACTGTCCGAAAATAATGTGGTGAGTGTGTGACAGCATCTTTTTGAGTCTCCTTTTAGCCTCTTGCGTTCAACTTTTCTTTCTTGTTTCCCATCTTCTTTAAGATTTTCATCAAAGCTAAACTACACAGTGCTGTTCTTGTTGTTGGCACGTCATGTCACTTAACACCACAAAGTGTTGTCTGTAAAACAGCAGCAGTCTTCAGTGTCGCTTGTGAATGTACATGTGTTTGGGATTAGATCAGATTGTTTCATTTGCGGTGCATATTCATTCATATGGCTTTTTGTAATCAGGGCAAGTCTGCTGTGATGAACACTAAGACAGGTTTCCCCACGGGGACATTTAAGTACATCACAATCAGAGGGATGTTGTCAACTTTTCGTGTCATCTCTGTCAACAGACTGTGAAATGGAAACAAATGACAATAAGCATAAAGGGAGATGGTGTTGAATGTAGCCAGTTAGCTACAAATACCCAGAGTGCTGTGTCTGTGACAGACACGTGAACAAAGCTAGCGCACAACAAGGACGTTTTGATCCCTCTCAGCCTCATCCATTGTTGATCTCTGGCTCTGGGTGTTGCAGGGTAAACAGCTTAGGGGATGAACTGGCATCATGGAAGGCTAGGAATGTGTGAGAAGAGAGTGATAGCATTAACACACAACTCTGCACCGAGTTACAGAATCTCCAGGTTCAGCCTCAGTTCAAGCTACCCACTCCCAGCACCCCCTCTAGCCTGAAGCACTGGTTCAAATGTCTGGATCCAGTTGCAGGCTACACCTGGCCTGACATCAGAAGTGGTCTCAAATGCATGCAGATGAGTGACCACATGTGACCAGATTCTAATTCACTGCGTTTAAGGGGCATTTACACGTCTATACGTAGATGGATGCCTTTTGGTGCAAGGTGTGAACAAGGTGCAAGGTGTGGTTTCTCTCAGCCCAACCCCCAACTCGCCAACAAGCCTTTTAACAGCAGATTGTAATTTTCTTAAAGCTCCCGGCAAAACCCTCCGAGAGTCTCAAGGTCAGTTTCTCCTTCATGTCCACAGCTGTGTTAGCTCTTAATCTCCAAGCCGCTCACCTCCAGAAACAGCTCTTGCTCAAGCTCAATTATCAGTCGTCGTCGTCCTCCTGCTTGACGTCTGAACGTCCTCCGTCTTCCCTTCTTGCCTCAGCACCTGCACTGTTGAAAAAAAGACCTGTCGAGGGGGCAGTGTTGAAGGGGAACCTGTTGCTTCGGGTACCGGTGAGATGATGAAATATGATCCATAAAGTCCAGTCTGAGTTAAAGATATGAAGGCTAATGAGACGGCAAAGCACAAACAATTATGTTTATGAACTATAAATTTCTATTGTTTGGGAAAAGGTCTTTCAAAAGGATGCCACATTTATTCAAGCAAGGGACATATTTTTACATTTACCTCACAGAACTCACAGGGAGGTGGTGACAGTGGATGGTGAGCATAAAATGCATAAGACACCTGAATCCTGCATGTGGTTAGGGTTAGGAATAAGTGTCCCTACACATAAACCACCTTGCCGGATGACATTGCATTGTGAGAGAGTGAGAGTTGTGCTTTTCGCTGGACTATCCTGCCTCACTACCCCTTCTTTATTAATGATGACGCCGTGTTCTTCACGCAGTGCTGTTGTCTAGCTCTTATCCTAGCATCAGCTACTTTGCCCCTCTTGCTAAACTATAAAACTTACTTCGGGCGCAGTTTCTCATTTCACGTCATATGTAAGTGACAGTGCAATGCATTCCTGTAATGGTACAAAGGGCAGTGTGATACATTGACTGCTCCACATCTGATATACAGTGGAAGAGTTGACGCAAACAGTGTGTAAATCAGGGCTTTGCATCATGCACCCACAAACCTCTTGAAACTCCCAACCCTTGTGAACAAACGTTTAAACTAGATTTACTGTAACTGTAGCTCTAAAATGAATTACAGTTCATCTGCTGCAAGGCCAATTCTCACTTCAGTGTTCTCAGAAACAGATCGCTCTGAAATGTTCAGATGAAATAGGTTTCTCCAGCTTTGCCAGCAAATGTTTTCCAGCTTTTGAAATTTGCAACGGAAAGCAGTGAATACTCAAAACATGGAACGCTCTGACAACCAGGTGCTCATTTGGGTGTGGTCTGAAGGCTTCATCCGCTTGATATGGGAATAAAGCACTACTTAATCATCTGTTGGGAACACTGCCTGCTGTATATCTGTGGCCTGCCTTCCAGCATCCAGTACTGAGAAGCAGCACTCTTCCCTCATGTCCAGTAACGCCCCTGTGGAAACATACTACCAGGCTGAGTTCCAGCCCTCACGTTAAACACATCCTCCAGCCCTGGCCCTATTCCCCAGTTCCAGCTCCAGCGCCTGTCCCTGGGCTCCAGCCCCAGTTCTTGCCCTCTCCCCCAGTGCACTCTTGACCAGTGCGCCCACAGCAGATGGAGAGCAAATAAAACTGTGTCACCACCAGCCATGACTCGTTTAATCACCCCTCCCCTTTTCTCTTTCTCTCTGTTACTCTCTCTCTTTCTATCCTCCCACTCCCTTCTTTCCTCACTCCCAGGATTTGGAGCATCAAACATTGATTTGCCTTTATTTTTAGAGCAGCTGTGAGCGTACATGCGTGTGTGTGTGTGTGTGTGTGTGTGTGTGTGTGTGTGTGTGCAGTATTTGTTTGTGCATATCTGTATGCCAGACGCTCGTCCACGCCGGCTCGTGGGCAGTTTGATTGTGTTTGGGTGCATCGCTGTGCGTGTCTTTGCGAATGTGTCAGGGCTCCTTTTTTTTTCCAAGTTAATCCCTTAAGAAGAGGTGTGGTTCTTTCTCGCTCTGCACTCCCTCTCCTCTCTGTCCCTCACTCTGAGCGCAATATCATCACATGCTCTCTTGCTCCTCTCCTCCTCTCATCTTTTTCTTGTGCTGTTGTTATTGCTGTGGCCGCTAGTCTGAGGGAGTTCTCTCTCTCTCTCTCTCTCTCTCTCCGCTTGTCATCTCTGCATTTCCTCTCATCTGCTGTCGTTCCTGTGTGAGATGAGTTCTTGTGGCGAGATGGGGGAGGCCATCGAACTCAGGTGAGTCAAATATATAGTAGGGGGGTGTGATCCGTGTGTTTATGTGCGTGCGTGCGTTTGTTTAGGAACTGTCAGGTGACATCCAACATATGGATGCATATTTACTTTATGTGTGTCTTTGCATACATTTATCCGTTTTTCTGCATTTCTGTGTGTGATTGTGCACCTGGGAGTATTTTGGTTTCAAACTGGGTCGACTGTTACCGTAGCAATCAGTACCTTGGGCTATTTTTCTCAGCCTCACCTCTTTTTCTGCCTATCAAGTTGACCCTGTTTCAACAAGGCAGAAATCTGCGAGCTCTATAGAGGTCAGCAGGAGATCTGGAGTTTTTGTGATAGTGATAGCTGAGGTTTATTGTTGGCTTCGGTGGTATTTTCAGTCACTGCCAAACTGATAATAGGTCTAGTCCAGCCTGTATCCACAGGGCTCATAGCGGCTAATAGCCTTAGCAGATGCATTAGCCCCCATGCCCATATGGAAGAGATTAAACCTGCTAAATTGATACAAACGGCCAACATTTTTTTCTTGCATCGCGTTCGTGCCGACACTACACTGTTTTTGTGTGCACGTATGGATATGTTCATATGCGTGTACACCTGCCATACACCCTTTTTTTTTTTACATTAGATTTGTGTTTCCAAGCCTTGTCACGCTGAAGGGGAGGGACTGGTTGGCTTAAATTCCCACTTCAAATTCAACACTTCCTCTCTCTGCCCTCATGATTATATAATTGAGAAGGACAGCTCTCATGTGTGTTGCAAAAAAGAAAGCGAACGAGGCAAAGAGTGAGAACACTGTGGACGACAGAGACCTACGTGACGAGTGAAATGAGGACAAATGAGGAACAGCAAGACGGAGACTCAACAGGAGGGAGAAGATGAGAGGAGTGGTGTGAAAGTTGAGTTTGAAAAGGGACGGGTGAAAATAGGATGAGGGAAAAGGGTGCGTGAGAGGAAAAAGTCCAGGAAAAGTAGATTTATTATGGAGAAAATATGAATTTCCTCCCAATTTCAGCCGAGGAAGAAAGAGGTAAAAATAGACGGAAGATTAACAAGTATGTTGCCGGTTTGTAATGACGTGGGAGAGAATTACTTGAACACTTTCAAAATGGGAGAGGAAAGAGTTTGAAAGAAGTTGGAGACATGAGAAAACAGTCGTACAGGGGTTTGAAAAGAAGAGGAAAGACTACACACTCAATGTGGAAAAAAACACAGGGTTAAATTCTGCTTTGTTTGACTGTGAGAGACACACCGGGTCACTTGGCATTCCTCTCTGACCCAAGAGTCTGACGTACAAATCTGCACAGTTCAAGCTCGAGGGTGCGGCTGACGAGACAGTTCTTCAGCTTGTGAACATTTGAGTGAAGTCGCATTGTGTCTAATGTCATGGAAACGTTTTAGCTTTTTTTCTTGAATGTCAAGTCCAGAGTGTTCCACATTTGTTTTAAAGCAATGTCCATAAAGAAGTGACAGTGAGCGGCAAACACAGACTTGTGGAGCATGGTTGTGAGTTGTCTCCTGCCTGGAATAAACTCAGGTTCTTCTTTAATGTCCCTGGTTTGTGGGTCTCATCTCTGGCTCTCGAGATGAAAGTGTTCTGCGCACTTTGCTGTCGTATTGGAGACGCAGAACAGATGATAAGCTGGCCTGTGGCACTGTACTAGACTGATAGGAGGGAATACAAAGTGGGAACACAATATGATACAGGAGCATATTGACTGGACTGCTCCACTTCACGCCTGGATGCACCGTGTTTAGATTAGCCTCCACGCACACACACACACACACACACACATACACTTTACCCCGTCACAGTTGCAGACACACGCTGCCATGCAGGCCTGCATGCAGACATGAACGTGCTTTGACATGGACGCAGGCACATACCATACACGCACAATCACAAACACACACATATAGCTAGCGTGGTCAGTACCCTCTTTGCCTGATGTTCCAAGGGCAGAGGGGGATTTGGATATTGTTATGTTAATCTGCCTCTCTTTTGTGTCTTGGAACCCATTCAGACACACACACGTACACACAAGCACATACACACAAGCACGTACACACAAGCACATACACACAAGCACGTACACACAGGTATGAGCACATTCAAGCATGCATGTTTATTCACAAATGCAATTCATGCAATGACGTATACACTGAAGGACAAGAATACATTTTCTTACAAAGAAAAAGAGAGGAAGCAAGTTGCCCTGCAGTAACACAAGCAACACACACACACACACACACACACACAGACAATCTTCTTCGGGCTTAACATGGGTGGGTGGGAATTGAAACATTGGCGGCGGGGGGGGGGGGGGAGAGGATGGAGGAAGAGGATGATAGGTGTGGGAGCTGTGTGTGCATGTGACTCCTGGTGTTGAGGTGGCAATGCATGTGTATGCACGTGTGTGTGTGTGTGTGTGTGAGTGAATGTGCGAATCTGTGTGCGTGCACCAGCACACATGCGTCTCCTGGGCTTCACACTCTCTCTCTCTCTCTGCAAACACAATATCACTTGAAGTTTCCTGGCTAAATCCTATTTGCTGAGCAGACGGGGAAGCAGATCATTTTAATTGCAGGATGTTTCCTCAGACTCGCAGCTTTGCCCGACTGCCCTCCTCAGTCCTCTTACTTGATTTGAACGAGTGAGGCAAGAAGTGCGAGAAGAACACGATGTGTGTACTGTGTGAATTGTATGTAAATGTGGAAAATTAGGAGAGCGAGCTCATGTTTCCTGGTGCCTTTGAGCGTGATATCGTGTGTCTGTTTAAAAGTGTTAGCTGGATGTGAGTGCCACTAAATCTTTATGAGCTACAGTCAAACCATGACTAGACTTGGCTCTAGAAACCTGTGCTGCTTCCTGGATCTATCCATCTTCACAGTGTTGACATCTCATTTCATTCCAAGTACTTTCCGTAGGGTTTACCTGTCATGTCTTAAAGTTATCTTATAGTAAGTCCAACTTTTTGAGTCTGAGGTGTCAAGACTAACTGAGATGCCTCTCTCTCTCTCTCTCTCTCTCTCTCTCTCTCTCTCTCTCTCTCTCTCTCTCTCTCTCTCTCTCTCTCTGTTTGCTTTATATTTTAATTTATTTTGATGCTGTATGAATTAATTTCTGTTTATTAAAACTTGGGTCTAAGACAGCGTTCAGGCCGACTTCAGCCCTCTCATTCATATGAAGTCCTTTGGTGCAGCTGGGCTCCTTCGCAGGGGGCTCCAGCAAAAAAAAAAAAAAAACGGCTAAAAAGTTAAACCTCATCATCCATACATGCAAGTGCACATTCCTGGCGGAGTAATGTTTTCGCTGCCTTTCTTCCATTTACGAAAGATAAGATAATTGCAGCCGGGATAACTAATTCCTGCATCAGACTATTACAAACTGCTATCATAACTGATTGAACTGATTAACGGCCAAAGTTACAAAAACAAGCCTGAATTGTGTTTTAACTGTGAAACGTAATTGAGGAAACGAGACAAAGTTTCGATGGCTCCAAACTTGTTTTAAGGCTTCAACACACTGAGACTGAGGTTTTCAGAATGCTTCTGTGGCTTGTGATGTACAGCGTCTATCATTCCCTGCTGGCTACAAACAGACGTACCATGTACATCTGTGACCACGAGTCACTTGTTGCAGACACGTTTTTGATTTAAGAACAAAGTGGCAGGGTGACAGAGCTGATCCTGGATCAGCAGGTCGAGTCACCTCTTCATCCAGTCATGTGATCATCATCACGATGACAGCGTCTCTCTCACGCTCCATTCACCTGCTACTGCGATAATTCACTAAGTTCCCACACTGCATTACAGCCTGAGTCACAGAGGGCCATTCAATCTCATTATGCAAGATGACCACCAGCCACACACACACACACACACACTGTACTATAATTATATTAGGACAGCTTTCTGTAATGCTTCACCCTGCCCAGAAAGCCCCCTGAAAGATCGTATTGCATTAGAGGTTTAGAAGAAGGACAGGAAGTGTTTGTGTGTCTTCCAGTCAGTGTCAAGCTAATTGGCATCTGTGCATCACCATGTTGACACCACACACACACACACACACACACTTGTCTTCCTTTAAATCATCTAACTTCTAAAGTTTCTTGTAGGCACGATGAGAAGCCATAGCTCATAGACTGCGGTGACACAACACAACACAATCAATATGACCAACACGGTGGGTGGGACGAAGCAAATGGCAGCAAAAGAAACTATTAATCATGAGTTGAGACACATTTCTCTCACATGTGCAGCCTTCTTTGCTGAGTCAAATGTACCCTCTTATTGCTGGTGTGCTGGCGGATATTCAATTATTTGCTGACGATAAAGTTAGACAGTGAGCGTGTCTCTCTGTTCTAGAAATCCTTTGGAAATATTAACTCAACACATAGATCCAGGAAAACACACTGGAAGCAAACACAATTGACTTCATTAATTATGCATTGTACAGTATGGAAAATCATTCACAGACATACAACTGTTTTATAGGAGCTGTTTTGAACAGTACTGACCAGAACGACAGTATGAGCACTGCATAAAAACTACTATGGATTGTGGATTGGTCCTGAATTTCAATGGCAGAGAGATATATGAACCCACTGACCCCCTTTTTTATAGAGTGGACCTGGTTTATGGAGCAAGCTGAGGTGTGTGTGTGTGTGTGTGTGTGTGTGTGTGTTAAGGAGAGGGACAATAGTCACAGTGGGTGCCAGGCTGATGGTTAAACACATGGCTCTGCTTCAGCTGTCACTGTACATCAGTTCTTCTAATCGCGACAGAAAGGTCTGTTATTGATATAATGCAGCTGTGTTTGCCTCCTCACTTACAGAAACGTGTGCTTCATAAGCCACCTACACACTGCGCCGTATATATATATATATATACAGCTCTCCACTGATCTGTATGTGCTGCTGCTGGAGAGGCTTTGCTTCTTCATGTTTGCTCCCTGTAGCTGCTTCATATGTGTATGTTTAATGTGGGCTCAGGTGAGAGTACTTTGCTGTTTTCGTAGCTTTATTTCAGCTGTGATGTTTCTGTTTCTGTGGATGATTTGTGGGATTGTTTCCCAGCGGTGATATTGACATGGAAAATTTTAGCTCGCCGCCCGTCTGCTCTGTAAGCAGTCTGACTTGGTTGTCTGGCTGTCTGATGATCATCACCGCATATGAATCAGTTGTGTTTCGACCAGGTTTGACTCTTCGTGCTTCTGAGGATTTAAATAAGTTTCAGGATTTTGACCAAATTGGATTTTGGGGATTATGCTTATTCGCTGTCTTACTAAAAGTCAGATAAGCACATTGATATCAATTTAATATTTGTAGAGTGTAGAGTAGAGAGATTGGTCCAGGAGCCCTTTATCCTCACTTAGCAGACTAGCTACTTCCACTACGGGGAAACAAGAGAAAAATCCACCCTACAGCAACTCCAAAATCTTCTTTTGAACATGTTGTATTTTCTTAACGATGAGGACTCGATATCTGAGGTGCTGCCTGTTGTTGGTCATTAAATTAAAAAATATTCAATGTGTAAGTATGAGAACTACGGAGACACCTTTTCACAGAACTACGGTGTTTTCAGTCCTTGTGCTAAGCTAGGCTAAAAAACACTGCAACTGAGCGCCAGAGCTGTTTTTAATCTGAAGTCAAGATGGAAGTCTTTCAGATTTCTGAATGCTAACAATTAAATATTCAGTGCTACAAGGCCTGCTTGACACTGTCTTATTTATTTTTTATTGTTCTGGGATTTTAGCGGGTAAAAACATGAGCCTTCAAATCAAGTCAAGTCTTTAACGAGACTCAAGTCTCATGTCAGTCAAGTATCACTATAGTAAAGTCACAAGTTCTTCTTTTTGAGTCTTAAGCCTTGACTCAAGTCTACAGCTCGGCTGAATGCTGATGAAACTGCCAATAAGAAAGCGTGTTGTTGATATGTGGGTCTCATTCCACACTGAATTGTGCATGTGTGTTATATCAACATCTGCGTATGTAGCGGTGGATGTGCTGTGGTACAATACAAACCTGTCTATCTCTCACACACATTCATACACACTCACTCCACGACCTCACATAAACCACTGCAATGAATAAGGCCATCCTGTCCTGGGTCAGGCTTCTGTCTAAACACAAGTGCCCTGGTTTATCTCCGATACGTCACACTCCTTTATTTTTTAATCACACACACAAACATAGACCACCTGTCACTTGCTGTGTGTGTGTGTGTGTGTGAGAGAGAGAGAGAGAGAGAGACAGAGGGTTTTGGATGATAGTAAGAGTCAGTGTCCCTATCCGGGTCACTCAGTGTCAGTTGAAGTCTGCAGGGCCCAGAAACTGGGTCAGTTTTCTGGGTGTGTGTGTCAGCATACTGTGCCTGTGTCTAATGTGTTTTTGATTTAATTCTGTTAACTAGATAACTATGTGTTGTCTCACATTAGCCCAGAGATGAGTCACCATTGAGGTGACATTTAAAGCTGCTCGTGAAAAGGATGGAGGAAAATGTGTGTGTGTGTGTGTGTGTGTGTGTGTGTGTAAGATAATCTATGACAAAGCTGATGAAGCTGAAAAAGTTAACTCTGAACAGTGAAAGTCACAGACAGTAATTCTAGAAATGGTCTTCCTGCAGCGCCCTCAAAAACAGAGCTGCGACGTGCTGATCCCAACTGAACCACCTGAGAAATGACACATGATAGTGCAGCTGATGAGTATAGTTAATAAATTATTTACGTATGCTTTATACATACGTATTGCAGTTATACCAGCCATTAATAACAGCTGAGGGGTTTTTCCATCTTCTACTAAGCCATCACGTCTACGGTTGTAATGTTAATAAGTTGTTAATAAATGGATCTGTGTCCTTTTGCAGAAGGTAACAAATAGTCCAATTTTGTTTTATGAAATGTCTTTATGCTCGTCAGATGGTTGTCTGAAATGGTGTAAATAAACAATAAAGCGTATGGCGTGTGTACAGTATGTAGCTGTAGTAATAATAGACATTTTGATCTTTCTTCCACTATAACTTTAAATGCACTCTGAGTCACACCAACAACTTGAATTCAGCTGAACAGGGAGACGGAAGCAGAGAGAGAGAGGCACATTGTGTCCATGTAAAGTGGTCAGCTCAGTGATGAGTAAGCCAAGACAATCTCCTGCTGCCACACACACACACACACACACACACACACACACACACACACACACACTCTTAGACACTTGCTCCACCTCTCGCCGACCCCTCCTTGTCCCTCTGGAGCTTCACAAACATATGGCTTACCGTAATGCGAGGTGGCAATGACTCATTGTGTGTGTTTGTGATATGTGTAAGTGTGTGTGTGTGTGTGTGAGACAACATCACCCCTCCTCCTCCATCTCCCTCCTTGTACGAGGTGTGTCTTGCGAGCATCTGGTTGAGAAGAAGTGTGAGGGAGGAGTGTGTCCCGTTTTGCCAAAATCTCTGCTGTTCTGAACACAGAACATCTGGATCAGGGAGGAACACTCTGTGTGTGTGTGTGTGTGTGTGTGTGTGTGTGTGTGTGTGTGTGTGTGTGTGTGTGTGTGTGTGTGTGTGAAAGAGAGGGATCATGCCAAAGATATCAATCAGACTCACATCTGGCAAGCACAAAACACAGCTGGACACACATGAGTTCATGCAGTCTTAACATAGATTATGTGGAGGGAATAAAGAGATGACACACACACACACACGTACGAATACAGAATGACATTAATATTAACGTTGTAACACTTGAAATACAAGTTAATACACTGATATTACTGATATTAAAACACACACACATTGTTAATGACAGTTGCTCCAACCTACTAACAGTTAAAATACCAACTTAACAAGCTGGAGCAAAATGTTCAAACTTTTCCCCCCATGCATTTTATTAGTCTGTGCGCGTAGGCGAACTTTTCTCGCTAAATTCATTCCTGTTAAACCCATTTCCTCACATTCACGTCACCAGAGCTGCTTCAGCTTCAGGCCCATTTTTGCATCCGCCGTTTCATCCTTCGGGCCAGAACAAGAGCAAAGAGGAGAGATCTGGGGGTGTAAACACCAGCGAAGAAGAAGAAGAAGAATAGGGAGGACAGGGGAAGGAAGCAGCGATGAAGGGAGGTCAACTCGGGTGAGCAGACTTGAAAGTCTACGACATAACATCATATGATCGTAAGTCGCCTCTCCTGCCATCTCCTCTGCAACAATACATTCCAGATGGCTGCTAACGCTGGATGAGGAGCAACTTTGTGTTTTCTGGCACCAGGCCTCCTGTTTGTGTAGTCTACACTGAAGTGCTCGTGAGTTTTGTGTGGGTTAATGACGAGAGCGGGACCATTGATTTATAGATTTATTTTGATGTGTTCCATCCTCGCCGGCCTGCCCACCCGCTCTGTCTGTCTCTCGTCTTTTTTCTTTTCCTCGTGCAGATGGTTCTTGTTGTGCGGGGTGAGGTCACAGCTATGCAAGGCCTTTACATGTTGCATGCTGGGTAATGTCTCCACCCTAATGTGTCTCTCCATCAAAGAGTGTTTACTACCAAATTTCTGTTCACTTCACACTGTGCTGCTCAGAAAGAGAACTTATTTTCACTTGTGTTTTCACTGCAGTCTGGCTTCGGTCGTATTCTTATGTCCATACTTGGACCTTATGTCCTCCACGTTGACGTCTGAATATATTTCTTTCTTTAAAGGAAGAGTTTGATGTTTGAGAAACACGCTTATTTGCTTTCTGGCAGAGTTAAATGAGATTGATACCACTCTATATTTATCTGTAAATATAGATAAATACATATGAAGCTACAGCCAGCAGCAGGTTAGCTTAGCTTAGCATAAAGATGGGGAAACCGCTAGCCTGGCTCTATCCAAAGGTAACAGAATCCAAATATCAGCACCTCTGAAGTTCACTAAGTAACACATTAAAGATTGTTTTGTTTTGTTTTTTTCACAGAACTTAAAACATTTAAATGTGTAAAAAGTGTATAAACACCAATTTGCTGTTTATGTGTCATCTAACTCTCAGGCAAGAAAGCGAATAAGCTTTATAATATAAATAAATAAGCTTTCCCTAAAATGTCAAGTTTTGCTCCAAGTGTATGTTATTATATGTATATATTATATTTATATACTAGATTTTTACATTAAAGTTTACATTAGCTTTGAAGTTAAAGAAAAAAAAAAAGTGTTCTTGTTGTTTAGTTGGTTTGTCTTTTCTGTCCTCATCTAGATTTCCTCCTCCCAGTCAGCTGGCTTGTTAAACTTTGTGTTAAACCACTTAACCCCCTTATATTTCCATTTTTATTAAAAACCGGACGACTGGTGGACGTTGAACAGGATAATTGGGTGTGTCACAATACTAATTTTCCCACCTAACATATTAACATATTTACAATCTTTGAGTTGCTAATAGGCTCACTGGCAAAGTTAATGACCTCATTAGCATGGCTGTTTAAGTTAAATATGTGGTAGTAATTATGGAGGGATATTCGCACAAACACCTCCTGTAAGATGAAGTCGAGCTGAATGCTTTTCACAACGACTCTATGAACAGAACTTTTTTAACGCTGGTTTTCTACAGTGAAGAACGTCGTCTTGTAAGCTTTAAAGCCAAAGTTTGAGGTGATGTGGAACATCTTTTATCGTTTTTACAATGATTAAATAAACACCTGTGAGTCTGGGGTGTTGGTGATGAGTTCGGGTTCTGTTTTTTCTGGTTTAGTCTGTAGCTTTGAATGGAAACAGGCATCCTGTACATTTTAACCTAGCAGTGAAAGAACGTAATAAGTGTGTCGACATTTCAAGTATTTACTTGAAACATTTAAGCGCTCGACCTCTCTTGTCACTTTACAAGATGTGCGTTGGTCTTTTCTTGATTATAAAGGTTCTTAGTCTCAGCGTCAACCTACAGTACACATAAATATGCCGTTCCTCTTACTCTGCGCTCTGAAGTAGGTAATTAGATTTTGTGAATAAAAGGATCTCAAAATTGATGTAAATGGTTCACCTGAGTTTGTTGACGTAATGGGAAGGTTCTCTTTTTTGCTGCCGCAGTTTCTTTTCTGCATGAAGTTGGATTTTTCTTTTTGTCTTTTACTCTGCGATATCGCTGGTTTGTTGGTCCGTTGTACAGCCTCTTTCTGTCCTCATCCTTCTGGTATTTTGTCAAACTTTGCCCTCAAACCATGTTATTAGAACTGGATCACTGATGGGTGATCAAAAGGATAATTGTGTGTGTTACAGCACTCATTTTCTCACCTCATTTCTTCCTTCCTCCACTTCTTCCAGTTATTTTCACTTGTCCCAGCCCAGTACCCTCAGTTCACATCATTTCATCTGTGTCTTGGCATCAGATGCCAGTCCCATTCGCTCACTCCTCCTCCTCTCTGCCGCTCTCCCAAACCATATGAGGACAGTTACAGGGCTTCCTGTATTCCCTAACCAGCACCTCATTTCCCCCACCCTACCCCCCATAACTCCCCCCCTCCACCTCCCTTGTGGGATATTACGTACCAGCACACACACACACACACACACACACGTGTTCACACCTGCTGCAGCAGTGCCGGTGCCAGCCAGGTGCCAGTCATTTGGCGCTTTGCCCAGAAATTACTGGCACAAGCCTTGACATGTGTGCACGTCGAGCTGCGGAGGGGCTTGCGTGTGTTTGAGTGTGTGTGTGTGTGTGTGTGTGTGTGTGTGTGTGCCTGCGCTTGGCAGAGGACGCATGCCTCACATGCCAGAAATGAGTGAAACCACTCGAGCTGTTGCATTTGAATACTCTGCATTACACACACACACAGACACTCAGACGTGTCTGTGTGTGACATGCACAAGAACGTGTAATTGCAGAGGCTTCCGGCACACCAAGCTTTGTCACCCATTACTAGTAACATAGCGGTGATGATGAGAAGTGATGTGTTTGTATATATATATATATTTGCGTGTAAACCCTGACTTGTGTGTGGCAGAGCAGAGAGAAGATTTCTGTCCTTCAGTTCAGACCACTGCCAACATATGGACATAACGTGTCTTCAGTGTAATACTTGTGTGCTTTCACACCCTGTTAGAGCCAGGAAGCCGATTCAAGGGGCAACCAGACGGTAAGAAAATAATATTACTCAGATTAACCCAAGAGATATGGAAGAATGAAAGCAGAGAGGGACGAAGATAAACATTTCTTATACCCTTCCACTGGAAATGAGGCTTGCTGGTGTGACTCTCTTGTCAGACCAGAAGATGCCTCAAAAGTAAAGAACATGTAGAGAGACAAAAAAGAGACTGGTTTGGACGGAGTGGACAGTGAAGTCTGTTAATTCATGTCTTGATAAAATAAAGACAGAGGACGCACAGGAGGAGAGAGGTTTTTTTTATTGTACTCCAGATCCTCTGTTGAGGGGGGATGTGACTGTGGAGGAATGAAAACAGTAATTATCATTTTTAAGCAGGTCATGTTTTGATGGCGTCATGTTTCATTATGCTGGGAAATTAGCATCGCTAAACAGGCCAGCGGGCTGAATGGTCTAATTAAGCAGCGCAGAGAGGATTGTGTGTGTACAGAGAAGGATTTGAGTGTATGTGTGTGTGTGTGTGTGTGTGGTGATCTGTATTCGCTCAGCGCTCTTGATGTTTCTAGGAGAGATGAAAGCACGTCCTATGCTTTGTGTTCATTAGCGTTAACTTTGCTACCTGTGTGATTTGTACAGTCCGTCTCTGAATGGAGAATCAATGCAGTATCATGGCAGGAGGTACTTATGATGCTAATGTACTGACTGCCTTGTTAGGGATGATTACTGCATAATGAGCCTGAGCAAATCAATGAAATCCATCCCACTTCACTCATAATCCCGCGTGAAACACAGGACTACAGTGTGTGTACAAAGCTCTCAAGTGGCATTTCTTTAAAATCCAGTTTGGCACTGTTGCATTTAATAAGCTTTTAATGAGACTTATTGTTAAATGACTGTTAAATGAATGCTCTTTGTTTTGTGTGTGTGTGTGTGTGTTAAAGGGAGTCAGCTGGTTGTGTTTTTAAATCTAACTTCAAATTGCAGCGCTAACCTGTGGCCTTTTTGGCTGTGCTACACAACTAAACCAATGTCCCTTCCTGTGTCCGCAGTACCAGGGAGCACGTGACCCCGGAGATGAACAAGCTTCGTCAGAGCCTGAGGAGGAAGAAGCCCACCTACGTGCCAGAGGCCAGCAGACCGCATCAGTGGCAGGCTGACGAGGAGGCTGTACGTAAGGGCAGATGTAACTTCCCTGTTCGGGTGAGTATCCAAAGCCGGGACGGCACTGCTCCATTCTTGACCATTATAATGTAAAAGTCATATTTTGGTTTGTTTGTTTGTATTTTCCTATAAACGCACAACATACGTCTGACATAACCATCATTTTAAGATTTGTCAGTATAAAAAAGGGCAATAAAATAACGGATATGTAAGTATGACAGAACAAAACTGTTAAAATGTCACAAGTTCATGAATGTATGGTATGTTGACAAGTTACCTCCCTTTTTAACTCTGCATACTGTATATAGCAACAGGGCCATACCAAAGGGCAAATGAAAGTTTTCTGGCCGCAGTACATCTATCACAACTCATGTCAGTGCATACTCAACAATAACAGGTGCACAGGATCCTCATTTATTCAGCACTTTATCCTTGAACACCACAGAAGAAGAGCAAACCCAGAATCTGCTTCTGGACGAGGCCGTCTAAGATGATCTATTTACACCTCGTACATGTAGGCCTGTTATATAACAGCGATGTACTGTAGCATCACACTGCACTGCATTTTATGTATGGTTTAACATTCAAAACATTAAAAAAAAAAGTTTTTGAAATGTATTGTCTGAGATTTAGGTAGAAGATGTGATGTATTTAAGAGATAAAGATTGGTTTTACATGTATGTTAGGGTTTAGTTTCTGCTTTAATTAAAGGAGTAGTTTGGCATTTTAGAAAATTTGCTCTCTAGCAAAAAGTTAGATGAGAAGGTCGATACCAGTCTTACGTCTGTACGTGTTGGGGTTGGAGCCAGGAGACGATTAGCTTAGCTTAGCATGAAGAATGGTAACAGGTGGAAACAGCTAGCTTGGCTCTGTCCAAAGAAGCCAAGAAACTGTGGTGTTACAGCTGTGGACAGAGCGAGGCTAGCTGCACCCCCAGTTTCCAGTCTTTATGCTAAGCTAAGCTAATTGGGTGCTTGCTGGCTGTAGCTTTATATTCAGCGTACAAATACGAGTGTGGTATCAATCTCCTCATCTCTCTCTTGGCAAGAGAGCGAATAAGCTGATCTGATAAAGAGCTGGAGGGACAATGACAGTAAGAGATGGAGGACAGAGAGGCAGGAATGACATCGAGGTGGAGCTACAGATTAATGAGACCACAGGAAATGACAAAGTGAGGGATGAGGGCACACAGAGGGGACGCAGAGAAACTGTGAGATATGAGAGAGCGAGAGATATAGAACTGGATAAGAGAGGCTGTGGACTGAGTGGAGAAACCAGAAGCAAAAGAAAAACACAAGACTAATGGAGACTGGTCCTGATGGTAATGCTCCACAGAGTTGGCGATGAGACGGGCAGCGAAGTGGAGCTCGGAGCTTTACAGCGAGAGATGCATTAAAAAGCCTCTCAGCCTCTTTATTGTAGCTTTTCTTTCCTCCGTGTTCTCCAGTTCAGTCTTTTTCTTTCTCACATCTCCGCCTTCTCTCTGTTTTCACTCCAAATGTATTCACGAGTCATGCACTATTAATGTCTCTGCTGAACTGCACCAGAGGAAAGAGAGCAGCGTTCTTGGAGAGAAAAGTTGACTTGAGAGAGTTTGGGAGAAAAATGGCCGGTTGGAAAGTTTACCAGCTGACGCAAACAGACACAAATATTACATGTGTCCTCAGTAGATCATTGGTTGGTTCATTGATTTATTTTGTCTATACTTTCTCACATCACCCACCACCTTCACTTCCTCTGGATATGGAAAGTAGTATAACCGCATGTTGGTCGAGACGTCTGTCTAATATGACGCTTGAAATTCAAGTGAGAAACAGCAGCTAGTAGCAGCGATAACACTAACCCAGACTAAACCAAGTGAGATCTTGCAGGTAGTGTCCCAAACCATAAACAGCTAATACCTAATCATGCACCCTGAGCTGAAAGGGAGGTTTCCCTCTCAGGAAATTCACTATTTTTGTGGTTCGTGCAGTTTATGACACAAAAACAACTTCTCATGTTGATCTCTTCCTGTGCTCATTAATTCCGGTTTGTTTTCTTCTCCCCGCTCTACTTTGTGTGCATCTAATGATGACATCGCTCGGGATCATCTGTCTGTTTGTGTTCCGCGAGCTCAAAACAGCCAATTTTCAAAATCTCATTCAATAAATCTGCCACACTTGTCCACTTATTGTTTACAACATGTATTTCAGTTCAGGGACTGAGCTCCCCTGAACTCAGAGCGCTCCTTAAAACTCTGAAAACTTGCCTTCCTGTTCGCTACTTAGCTTCTGACTCGAAACAGAGTCACGGGGAGGTTTAATTGTGTCCCTGTGGGCTCTCCGTACACCACAGAGCAGAACACTGGGGAGACAACAAAAGGATGTGAGGCTATAAATTGTCACAGTCCTCCTCTCTCCTTATTATCAGTAGCAACATGCGACCGTACATGCAGTATGCGTATTAACAACTTGCCTGTCACATATATAGGACTACTGATAGGGACTAATGAGGCTTTGCTTGCTTTTATGTCACTTTGTCTTTCTTTTTGTTTTGACGTAGTTTTGACTTCAGCTCAGTGTGTCTTATTGGCATGAAGGTTAGATGAAGAGTATTTCTGTGAAATAAAAAATCATAAGCATCAACCTCTGCCTGGTTCAGGCTATTAATATTTCTGCTTTCTTTTCTCCGCAGTACCTGGGGCTGGTCGAGGTGGAGGAGTCGAGAGGGATGCATGTATGCGAGGAGGCAGTGAAGAAGTTAAAAGTTGTGAGTATCCCCATTAAAAACACGCACTTTACACACACCTCCCCTGCTGCAGTGCCGGAGGTTACATTTCATTGTATAGGAGCAGTTGCAAATACTCATCCCAAGGATCTACAAACTTCACTGGAGCTCATTACAGGCCCAGTTGCACAAAACTCATGCGCCAAAGTATCGACCAGAGGAGCACACACACACACACACACAAACACACACATCCGTTCAATACTGTCTGCAGTTACCTCTCCCTCTCCCGTCTTGTTATTTTCTCTTTTTTAACACTTTCATCTCCCTCATCGCCCTCCCTGGTGAGTCTTATTCCACATCTGTCTGTCTGCTCGTCTGTCTTTCTGCCTGTCTGATCCCACTACGCCCAAGGAGAGCGGAAAATGAGATCTGGGCTAATGTAAACACATGTAAATGCACACTGACACACACACACAGTTTGCCCTCCTGGGAAGCTGGATTCGGACAGGGAGCGTGTGAACAGGGTGACACAGACTGGCCGGTGTCAGAAAGCCTCACACACTCCGCGGTGGAGAAAACAGGAGTCACTTTGTGTCACTTTCCTCGCCGTCGTCACATCTGTAAGAAGCTCGGCTCTTTTGATGATTAAACTCGGCTTTCAGATAAACATCGGGTTGCCCCAACGAAACTGCAGAGCGGCACATTTTCTATATTCAGTGAACACTCATCCTAAACCTGATTCCCCACGCAGGTAATGTAAGTTTATCTAACAAAAGGCACCACTTTGTCAGAGAGTGAAGTGAATCACAGCCACTTTAATGCATACAGGAGAAATGTTTCATGCATTCACTTTTGTCTCGCTCTGCTATCACCACCGTTTTCTTTCATTTGTCTTGTCTCTTTTGATTCTCCCTGCTGGATTCAGTCCGTATCAGCGTTTTTCTTTCGCAGTGTTCCCGCCTCTCTGCAGCTTCTCACGCGGACAACTTTCTTTCACCAAAGTTATCTTTATATTTTGATTCCCCGCTCTCCACCTCCTCATTTAGCTTCCCTCTCTCCTTCTCCACTCTTCTCCTTCCGTCACTCTCGGTTTCTCCACCTCTATTCTCGCTCCCTCTGTCTTCCTCTCAATGGGATTATGCAAAAATTGAGGCTCCTTGTCGCTTCGCTGTGGGTTTCAAAGCCATTTCCTGCAGTGATCTGGCTTTCTGTTTCCCTCGCTTACACACACACAAACTCATATGCAGACTCACATGCACACACACACACACACACACACACACACACACACACACACTTCTACACTCACATGGAGTCGTTGCTTTTGTAGCCTGCGTATTTTTAGCCCGGCCCATGCTGAGTGTGTTATTAGCTCTGCCTGGTGCCCTCCTCTGGAGAAATGACTCGTAGTGCCAGCTGGCACAGTTTTTACCTCTGCCCGCCTCTCCGCTCTTAACCCACCACTACCTCATCTGCTGTAAGGATGTGATGATCGCTTTACATCACCAGCAGTAGTAGTAAAAGTGGCTTTACATGCTAGTAACTCGTTGATCGCACCTCTGCAAGAATGAAGGAACATCTGGTGAATGTGCAAATGATTGAAATACATTTACTGTGCAACTTGTTCACTTGCCTCTTAAGTTATACATTATTTACTTTATTACTGCTGCTTCTCTGTCTTTCCAGAGTGGGAAAAAGACAGTCAAGGCACTACTGTGGGTTTCAGCTGATGGACTCAGGGTGGTGGATGACAAAACTAAGGTAAGCAAACACATTATTGTGTGTGTGTGTGTGTGTGTGTGTGTGTGTGTGTGTGTGTGTGTGTGTGTGTGTGTGTGTGTGTTGTCTCCGTCTCCCTGTTTCATCCCCCCTCTGTCTTCCCTTTCTATCCACCTCATCACTCACTCAGAAACAAGGACAAAGAGGTGAAGGATGTGTCCTTCAGTCTTGTAACACCACACAGGTATTTTATCTATGTCTTCATTCTTAGCCTCGACAGCCAGGTAGAAGACAGAAAGTCTCTCTGACACACGTCCGTCTTTGCAGGATCTTCTTCCATTTCTATTCTCATATTCACTTAAGACACATTTTCCATCCTCAGACCACTAACAAAAGTCTCATTCTGTCCCAGTTTGATGACGCCACCTTAAGGCTGACAACAGAAGGATCCATGCAGCTACTGTGTCGATGCTCCCAGGCTAGTTTGGGCCTGTGTGTGTGTGTGTGTGTGCAGTTTCAGAGCTGACATATGTGACTCATGGTTTCTAGCTGAAGGTGCTTAGTGGGGGAGGGAAGATGGAGTAAACACAGACACACACACATGCACTTCAGGAGTGTCTGGTGGCGAGGGAGGCCTCCTACAGAGGGAGCGCAGCTCGCTGTGGCTCTATTGAAAGCAGAGGAGAATAAAAAGCAGCAGAGAATAGAGGAGAGAGCGAGCCCAGCGGAGCAGCCTCTTTCTCTCGCTCTCCTTTTTGCTTAGAGGCCACACACATGACCTCACCTCTCACAATCCCTCAGTCCCACTCCTCCTCTCTCCCTTCACTTTAATCTCCCTCCTACTTTTCCTATTATTAGAGGATAAGGCTGGCGATAGTCTATATTTTTCTTATTGTCAACAAATCCCAAAACCAACATTGAATTGATGCTTCCAACAAGTAGTTTCCTGGGTTGCCAAAGCCGGATATATCTTATTCCTCTGTGCCAAAAACTATTAAAAACACATCAGTGAGCCACACTGTCACACTGGCTGACATGTTCCTTCATTACCATGAACACACACACACTGTAGTTTACTTAATTTTGACTCAATCCCACACCGTCCTGCTGCTACAAATACTCATAGGACAGCAAATTTGTATTAGTCCGCAGGTGAAAATGCAGTATTTCTCCCTGTTTTGAGTAATGTTGTCTAAAGACTACAGTGCCCATCTGTTTGAGGAAATAATTTTGTGAGCTGTTTTGGTAGATTGACATCTTTAGTTAGAATGAATGAACTGCTACAGACAGAGAAGGGAAGTCAGAAAGTGATGAGACACAGACACATGTATTGTTGGTTTTGGTCTTTTCATAGGATACAATAGCAAAAAAACACATATTGGCTAAAGACAAGTAGTCTGAGTGACTTCCTCTTTTACCATCTTGTCTAAATACCGTTTTCCATTTCTCTGCAGCCTCACTGCTTCTGTAACGGTCGGTGCAAAAATGCCAAAATATCATCATATCATGTCATTTTTGATTGAAATCACATGAATTTCCAGCCACTGGTGGAGTAGCAAAGTAGCAAAGACTCAGATATGGATGAATATAGGGTGGGTTAAATTTTATCATCAAAACTTATTACTCCACTCATAACTTTTGTTCAGACAGTTGGTGCATTTTTAAGTGCATTGGAGAAATGCACTTTCTGTGAAAACAGCAGAACTATAATTCATCTATTGATCCATTTTCCACTTCAAGCAAGTTTGACGTCTGTTATATTCAAGAGATCTCATCAATGTTTTACAGTGTCCTCCTCGCCTTCTTTCTTTCAGTGCCTCTTCATCACCTTTTATCATCAGATCAGCCTCCATCTGTGAATCAGCAAGCACGCCTAATAACGCCCACACCACCATTATTCAAACATTTTCCCAGTGAATGCACTGTATATGTGTGCGCATTAGAGACGCAGCTCTGCATGACCTTCATAATGCGTCAATAGAAAGAAACCGTTTTTTTTGCGTGTGTTCGAGGCAGAGAGACTTGCATAGACGAGACGCTGAGTCACATGCTGCTTCCTTTCAGTGATGTTGGGTCGTGTCCTGAGTCACCTTTACCCACAAACACTTGCACTGTTCATCAAAAATGCACTTCAGAATCAGAAAGTCTCGGAAGAACACACCAGCACATACAGTATTATGTGTTTCCAGTAAGACAGAACATCTTACTGTCTCAGTGATGACGAAGCTCATACACTCTCTGCTCAGCCTTTCACTTCGGTACCAGCGTCCCCCTCCATTCACTAATTGGCCCACAATGAAAGGACCGTTATTCTTCCACCTCTTTCTCCGTCTTTTCCGTCTTTCCCCTCCTCGTCCTCCCTCTTCCTCTCCCCTCACTTTGTTTTCTGCGACACTGGAGGAGAGGGAGGAAGTGCGTGGATGAGTGTGCGAAACCCTCTTTCCCTTTCTTCCCTTTCTTCTCCCTCTCGCCTCTTGTTTTCCTTCTCTTTCTGTTTTTGGTGAGTCAAAGAGGTGAGCCGGGGGCCCCTTAATGTACACAGAGAAAGAGAAGGGCCCCTTTTAGTTTCCTCTATAGTGACTATAGACACAGAGACAGGCTGAATGACCCTTTTATAGACGGAAGGGCAAGTGGTGGAAACATCTCAGAGATGAAAAGAGGGTTCAGTGTCATTAGTCTGTAGTCACTTTCTATTCTGTCATTGGTGGGTGTGTAAATAGGTTGGAGTGAGAGGGGTTTCATGGGGTTAACTGAGGTTGAAAGCAGTGTCAGTCTACAAGCTGGTGTGCTCAGTGCTGAAGCTATACTTCCTGTCTGTCATCAGTTTAGCTGCTGTTAGAAAGACAAAACCATGTCAGATGTGATTTGATGCAACGACCTGCTGGAACAATTCGATTGACGTGACTACGTTGTGTGAGCTGTCAGATCTGATCCTCTCCGACCTCTCTGTCTCCTCTCCCCTGTTTCTCTCTCAGGACCTCATTGTGGACCAGACCATAGAGAAGGTTTCATTCTGCGCTCCCGATCGTAACTATGACAAGGCCTTCTCCTACATCTGCCGAGACGGCACTACCAGACGGTGGATGTGCCACTGCTTCATGGCTCTCAAAGACTCGGTGAGGGGGCAATTAACCTTCCATCTACCCCTCAGGGATTTTCTCTATACTGTATAAAGAGTCGAAGTTCAGAACTCACGGCTAGCCTCTGATCCACTAGCTTCTGTAACTCTCATTTCTTTCATCCGTCTGTCTGAAAAACAGCACATACAGAGGTTGAAACCTTAGTTAGAATATTAAACAACTCTCATGAAAATGTACCAGCGTTTCAATGAAAACACTCATAAGCTTCAGACCTATTTCATATGTTGAGCCCACACTAACATACAGTACAATCTGCCGCGTGTGTGTCATTTAGACGCATCAACCCACTCTGTGGCACCAGGCGCAGTTCTGGTAGGCAATTAAATACACAGGCAGCTGTTGCCGTTAGCATGGTTTCTAACCTCTGGTGTTTCCATTTGACTGACCTTGAGGATGAGGAGGTTGTAATGTAAAGACAACTGCAATAGAATCATTGCTGTCATGGTGCATTGTGGTTTCAATGCCATGGTGGTTTCATCAGCTTAGACCGTGAGTTGGATTATTAATGTGGACGGAAGAGAGCGCTGCACAGACCTGCGGGATTAGGAGAAGGGATTAGACAGAAGCCTGCGGAGTTAGCCTCCGTCCATGTCTGTCTGTCTCTGTTTCCACCACACTCTCCACATCTGCTCATCTTAAACTGGACTGTCTTTGCCATAGCAGTCAGGGCTGCCTATAAAGAGGGAAGAAAGGCCAGGGGGTGTTAAAGTAGGAAGTAATTGCAAAAGGCAGGCTGGAATTAGTCGCATTCAGTGTCACAGAGCATGAACTCATGTTGACGTTTGACGACAGAAGAGATTTGATAATTGCGCCCTCATCTGATCTTCACTGTGACAGCTGTGTTGTATGTGAATGTATGAACTTGATTTGAAAGTTGACATGAACAACAGTCACTCTTGTTGCATATAAACGCAAAGAATCTGCAGGGGAAAAAAACAGCCAATACAGCTGACAATGAAGACCTAATTCTGTTTCATGTCGGTCTGAAAAGGATCAATCCAGGTTAAGTGTAGATGACCTTCAAACTGCGTGTTATACTCCCTGTTTTGTTTTGCTCCGCCAGGGGGAGAGACTGAGCCATGCAGTTGGCTGTGCCTTTGCCGCCTGTCTGGAGAGGAAGCAGCGCAGGGAGAAGGAGTGCGGCGTGACGGCTTCCTTTGACGCCAGTCGCACCTCATTTGTGCGTGAGGGCTCCTTCCGCGCCAACTCTTCCTGCAGTCAACAGGGCAGCAGCAGCGAGCGAGATGACAAGCTGCAGGACAAGAAGAAAGGTAGGAGGACATTTCAAAGTGTCAGGTGTGTCTTTCAAGTACTGCTCATACAGTTGGAAATGTGACTTAATCCATAAAAAGTCAAGCACATACTGAGTCAACTCACGAGACAATCAATAAGCTCTGTACGGCAGTAATAGGTGTTGAACAGAAATGACCACTTCCTCCTCCAGACCAACCTTCTGCAATCCCAGCCCTCCCACCTGGCACTGCCTCCCCACCAGAAGGTGCGGCGTCCCCCATGGAGCGGCCAGAACCCGGCGGGCCTCACGCCATCCCTCGCCGCCACGCGCCCATCGAGCAGCTGGTCCGTCAAGGCTCGTTCCGGGGATTCCCGGCCCTCAGCCAGAAGAACTCGCCCTTCAAGAGGCAGCTGTCGCTCCGCCTCAACGACCTGCCATCCACACTACAACGCAAGACAGACTTCCAGGCCAAGAATCCTGGTGAGTTGAGGAGTTCTTGAAGATAGACGCACAGAAGTTAGACCTTCTGGCCCGACTAACTCCTGTTTACGAGGGTCAGAGGGTCCCAACCTTTTGCTGCTGTGACCTCTTTGCAGACACACTCAGCTGTTAATGAGGAAAAGAGTAAAAGAACTAGAGTTAATGCTTTTTTTATATTTTTACTTATAGGTGGGTGTTGCTGTTTTGTAAAGTATATGGTTCAGCCCCCCTCCTGACCCCATTCATTCTTATACAGTCTCTTAGAGGGAATGGCTTACATTGTGAGTGTGTGGTGGTGTCTGTATCTGCAGAGACCCTGCCCTCTGCCTGTATTTTCTTATTTAGCCGTTTTCAGGACGTTTTGGGCATCAACCTTTGGGCGGTGGGTGTGTAGCCCCCATCCAATAACAGCGCGCAGGGGGTAGCTACCAAGTGCCAGATCGTAAGCACGCATCCAAGAGGAAGCTACGAAAATGGCGGACAGTTTTGTGTTTACAAGCTGCAACATTACCACTCTACCACAAACAGAAAGTACACATGGGGACTCTGCGTTCCACTTTTGCAGATGTGAGCATTATTATATTTTCCATTTGGCATCACTGACCCCCTTATCGGAAGAGGTCTGAGCTATCACATTACAGAACAAACCTTCAGCAAAACAAAAGTGTTTTCATGCAGACAAGGTGTAATTCTTCAGTTTAATCCCAACGCTTGCCTTCTATTGAATGTGGGCCAAGATAAAAAGCAGTTATGTGAAGTGCTGTTATTATTGCTATTAGTGTCAGCGCTGATGGCTGGGCCTGTGAGGGCTCTTTTTACTAAGGACAATTAATAATAACTGACTTACCCCACACAGGTTGACGTATACACACACACACACACAGGAAGCACACACATAGACACACCCACTCGGTGTGGTGCCACAGGATCAGAGCGCTCAGTAGCAAGTCTGATTATAGTCATTAGGAGAGATGAGAGAGTTGACTGGGGGACCCCTCTGACTGGAATACTAAACCACAACATTCAACTCCCACTCTCACTCCAGTTCTCATATTCTTTCATTTCTGCATATGCAATGTGCACAGAGCTCTCTCTACCTTCCTCTATCACGTACGTCGCACAGATGCACACACTGAGCGGTAGCAGCCACTTCCACTGCCTCCCTGCTCCCTTGTGACTCTCTGAACAATGTGTGTATTGATTCGTGCGGTCAATCAGCTGTCCCGGTTAGCCTTCAGCAAGCCTTCTGCCAGCGCTCAAACCTGCCACCGCACTGAGAGAAACACATACAGACACACATGCGAAGTGCTTAGGGCGCTACTGAACTCTGTGGGACATTGACAGCAATAAGGAGAGAGGAGGATCACAGGGTCAGTTTGTGCAGAACAAAGCACAGCGAAATGTTTAATGGGAGACCTTACACATGCCTCCAGCGCCCTCTGCACCTGTAGCCACACAATGCACTCTGATGAGAGAGATATACATGCATTAAAAGAGTCACAGCACAAAGGTTTGGGGTTTGACCCACAATGGGCCCATCTGTGGTCAACATGTGTTCATTTACTTTACTTTAATCCCACTCCTCTATACATTCATTCTTCTGCATGTGGGTGTTATAAAACTTTACCACAACGTCAAAAATGTCATCAAACTCTTCTTTGTCAAGTGTTTGGAACAACTGCGCATGTAGAGCATGGACGGGGACAGGGTGAGGGAATAGAGGAAGAAACAAAAATCCTCTGTCTCTGAGGCCTTTTGTTGTGAAGGGAGGGACCAGGGGACAAGGAACAGGGAATTAGATATTATATCTATTTATATCCGCGGTCTGTGCAGGAGAGGTTTAAAGCCGTAGTCCAAACCAAAGTCAGACGGGAACATTACGCCGCCTAATCCCTCACTGGTCGGATCAGTTACTGTTGGTTTAAAAACTAGAAGATAAGCCAAATTCACCTCTGTCTGAGTCGTCCCATTGCACAAGAAATACAAGGCAATGACATAACAGGCTGAAATGCACATACGGTATGATGCTACATAAGATATGGTAGTTAAAGGTCCTGATTAGCACGATGCCATGTTTGTCTTGAAAATCTTGTGTTTTTGATGCTTTTTAGGTCAATGGTGGCCAGCATCAAAGTCTTCCTCTGCTCCAGTTTCTATGCTTTTGATGCTCGCTGGGTCTGTTTCACCAATGAATAAATATTTGTTCTCTTTTTGTTTGTTTGTCTCTCTACTCAATCCTGTCCTTCTCCCATTCCACCTCTTCTTTTCATTATCTTCCTTATCTCCATCGTCTTTCTCTCTTTTCCCGCCTCCCCTCTGCGTGTCCCTTTCTTGCTAGTACCAGAGATGGATATGGGGTTGCCAGGTGAGGGAGACAGTAGTATTAATGCCCTGTGTTGCCAGATCAACACCTCCTTCACCAACCCATCGGAAGAGCTCTTCTCCAACCCCTCTTTGTCTGCAAATGGCCCTCCAACCTGCACTGTGCCCCCTGTCCTGCCTCCACCACCTGCACCAATGCAGGGTAAGAAAGACTGCATCAGATCAATAGTAATATTGCACACTCTGAACTAAAGTCAGTGGTGTAGAAATTATTACACTAAACACGCTAAATCTAAATCCTTAACTTTATCCCTCTAGCTCCCTCTTCTTGGGTGCAGCCAGAGCTTCCACTCCACTCTCCTCCTCCGGTGTCCGTGGCGATGCAGATGCAGATGCAGATGCAGATGCAGAGTGGACACAGGCGCACACCCTCCGAGGCTGAGAGATGGCTGGAGGAGGTCTCCAAGGCTGTCAAGGCTCAACAGACCCCGCCCCCAGGCCCTACCATCCCCACCATCCCTGGACCACCCTCCATGTCAAGTCAGCAGATGTCCAGTCAGGCAGCCATATCAGCTGCCCCAGTTTCCACTGTCCCAATCTCCCTCGGCACCATGTCTAAACCTCTCATCTCAGGCCCCTCTGCTCTCTCATGTCAGGCCCCAATGCCCCTCCCACCCATGTCAATATCATCAGTTCCTCTAATACCAGGCCCTCCAGTGTCAGGCCCCCCTATGTCTCTACCTTCCATGTCCATTCCCACAATGTCAGGTCCGAGCATGTCTGGGGCCTCCATGATCCAGCCCTCCCTCCCTGGGCACCCAGGCTCCCTTCCAAGCTCCATGCAGCCCTTCCCCTTGGCTTTCGATGCCACTCCAGCCCCTGTGGGAATGTTTGCCAGCCAGCCTGTTCAACCGGCATTTGTGCCCATGCAGACCTACATGCCAGGCCTGGCCAGCAGTATGACCTATCCCAACGCCAGTGTGCCTGTGGTTGGCATCACACCATCACAAATGGTGGCTAACGTCTTCTGCACCGCTACAGGCTCATCTGGTGCGGGTGTAGCCATGGGCTCGGCTGGAGGAGGACCCAAAGTGGGGGCACTCGGAACAGTCGGGCAGCCCCATTCTTACGCTGGAGCACCTGCTGCAGTCGGGCACACTGGAGGGTTTTCCACACCGCCATTCTCTTCTACTCCGCCATTATCAACAGCCATTAATGGCCTCCCACTGCACAGCAGCGCCATGATGGACCTCCAGAATGGGACCTCCAACAGTGGTGGGAATGGTGGCAGCAGTAGCAGCTGGCCGCCAGAGGGCAGCCAGCTAACAGCTCCGGCACCCAGTGATCCCCAAGACGATGATCGTTTTGAGGCCAAGTGGGCAGCACTGGAGGCCAGACCTGCGACTCAGCAGCCTGGGAATAAGGCACCAGCTGCAGCAGCCAACCCATTTTCCAACAATCTTCAAAAGACTTTTGAGATTGAGCTTTAAGCCAGAGTTGGCCTCCCAAAGCTGTAGCTCTAGCCCTGGAGTTAACCAGCGGCATCCAGCGTCTCTGCTTAGAACGGGAAGCAGGTCCTTAAAGTTAGCCTAGCATCTGACCTGTGGCAGCCTAGCAACTTGCTAAAAGCTCTCATAGGAGTCAATGATCTTAATTGCTTTCTTTACACTCCCACAAGAGCTTTGGAGGAAGTTGGCAGATTGCTGGGCTGCCATTGGAGGATCAGGTCTCTAGCTCACTTGACTTAATGGACTGAAACCTTCCACTCCACCCGCTACCCACCACTCTTCCCTGCTTTCCTCTCTGGCTTTACTTTACCTGCTGCAAGTCCCTGGATGTACTGTAAGTGCCCCCCCCCGCCATGAGGACATTGTGGTGGTGGTGGTGGGGGGGCACAGCTCAGTGGTTTCTTTCTTTAAAAGGGGGCTCCACTCAGATGCATTCCAAACCCATGTAATGTTTTTGTTCTGGAGGAGATTTTGGTGGAGGATTTAGCGGATATGGCTCCATCACAAGACGTGCAGAGAAGCGGTTTGTTGACTGATGATCAGACTGATGCTGATCTTAGCCAAGCACCGCAAAAAGTTTGGATACCTGAAAGGACTAGCCAATGATGTAAGACCCAACCCTACCAACCCAAAAGGACTTACTGACTAATAGTAGAGATTTATGGCCAAAATTATTTTATTTATTGTATTTCATTTTATTTTAACAAGTTATATATACTTAAAAATCAAATTTTTAAAGCAGTGTTTCAGGAGTGTTGTTTTTCATCCCCTGTATTTATTTTTGTTGAACCATAAAGAGGAGGGAAACAGGTGTGATTGGGCAGTAGTCGAGGCAAAGCATTGTGGGAAACTGAGTCGTGTAACCGGAACCAAATAGCCAGAGCCGACAGTACAGCAGTGTGTAGTGCGACATGTGAGACAGTATAGTGTATATAGCGGCATGTTTCTTCCACTCTTTAGCCCTCACGTATATATGCTCCACTGCTGGTGAGGCCAGTTGAGTCAATATGGCTTCACTTTGGCTCTGTAGCCCATGTCTGTTGCTGAAGCCTACCTTCAAGGGTTACTGGGACATGAGGAATCACTTCAGGATATCCAGCACACAGACACTCCGGACAATACAGCACAGCAGTCCTCTGGACTCCATCTTCTCCAGGCAAACCCAAGGAACAACTCAGTGGAAACAAAAAAAAAACACTCTACAACACTGTGCAACTGGTTGAAAAAAGCGATGCACTACATTCCAACGTTCATAAATCCTTAAATGTGTTCAAACACAGGGTATAGTCTCATCACGTACAGTATGATTGTGTATTCACCTCGTTGTACTACTGCCTCAGTTGCAGTTGTACTGCACTCATGACAGATTTTGGCATTGATGATAAAAGGTGAAAAGAGAAGAGGAACATGAGCAGACAGACTGATGCGTGGGCAAATGAATGAACTGAGAGAAATAAAGAATATATTTCTGATTATTAAGAATTATTAAGGACATTTGATTTACAGGGAGAGAAAAGATAGAACAGCAGAAGAGTAGATTTCTAGAGGAAAGAAAGAAGGATGACCTGCACGTGAGAGACTGAAGGAGAGGATGGAGTTATACCTTTTAGAAAATGAGATGGAGGAAGTCTGAAGAGAGGAATATGAGATGAGATATGGAAAAGGAAATAAGAGTGTGAGTGTCTGAAAACATTGAGAACAAAGACACATTCATCACGAAGCCCGCAATCCGAGCACGGTCTGCAGTTTTCACATCTTTTTGTCTTGAGGTCAAGCCACCTACATTTCAGCATCATGTTCCTCAACTCCTAAACAAACACTTCTGATCATATTTAAAAAAAACAAACAAGTGTTGCTTATTATGTAACTGCAGTCTCATAAACAAGATTGTTTCTAAGTATGTGAAACTCCCTTATATAGTTAAAACTTCAATAATGTCGGCAAAGCTTTCTGTGTTTTAACTTGCAGTTTCTGGCTCAAGTCATGAAAGTTCAGGTCTGTTCAAGGAGATGCAACATTACAAAGTAGAAATGGTCTTCATAGCAGGGCTTTTCCACGTGGCGTGTCGCGAACAGGTGGCTTCTGTATGTTATATAAAAACTGTAATCTGACCTCCTGTTATGTTCCTTGAGAATTTAATTGTATGGACATGGCACTGATTAGGTTTCCTGCTAATTAACTCCCCACAGTTTAGTTAGCTTATTGGGTCTCTTCCTGTGGCAGCGATCCCGTCCGATAGGCTGCCTTCTCAGAGAACTTCAATTTATGTGCCACCGGCCTAATTTATACCACCTCGTCGGGTCCTCCCAGGGTTTTGTCCTTTGTTTTCAGAAGAATCGATATTTCTTCCCCACCAAACAAATCCAAGTCTCTCTGCCCTGCTCTCTCTACAAGACGCGACTGATTCACTCATGAAATCGATGCTTTTACTTCATTGAAAATATATTTTAGCCCTCGACTCTTGTTTGCACGCCCTCCAAATTATAAATGTAGGTTAATTGTGTTCAGCGTTAAAGCAAACTAAATGACCTCATAAACTTGATTGTAAAACCATAGTTTAGTGATGGTAACAAAGCAAACCAGTGGAATTTATTTTTAATCTTTATTTACAGAATTTTTGTATTTAAACCTACATATTTGTATTGTAATTACATTGTACAAAAGATAAATAAAGTAATATAATATTACTCCTGCTCATGTTTTGTAGGTGGTGGCTTTTTTTTCTTTTTCCCTTGTCTTTTCCATCCTTTTCTTTCCTTTCATGACCTTTTGATTCTTTCACTTTATCTCTCTATACTTTACACTCACCTTCACTTTTCATACTTTTCATTTCTGCCTCCCAGGCTGCTGTTTCTTGTTATTGATCTTACTCTTGTTACTTTTTGTTCTTTGTTTCCATCCGGCTGTTGAGTGAATTCAGGGCTCTAAAACATGCCGAAAGTTAAAAACTGTGACAATGCGTGGGAGCATTTCCATCACCTGGATTGAAGCATGTGTCTTTAAAACACAGTGGAAGGTTGGGAAAGCTAATTGGCTGAAAGTAATAGAGTTGCAAAGTGGGAGGAGCTATTTCGAGCACCTCTGGTTCTGGAAGTAAAAGTCCTGGGTTGGGTCTTGGGACTGGGTCGCTTATTTCTCGCCTCAAATGTGTTCAGAAACAGATTTTGGTGGACTGCTGTTAACGGCAAACCAGCGCCAGCGCATTGCATTGTGGGACACAGTACGCGTTTGTTGCAGAGATTTAGATGAGAAGATCGATACCATTCTCGTATCTGTCTGTCAGGCAGGAGACGGTTAGCTTAGCATGGAAACAGCTAGCCTGGCTCTGTTAACATTTGCCCAACAGCACTCCTAAAAATAACTTTATTAACATTATTAATTAATGCTGTATCTTTAAATTAACAAATGTTATATCTTATTTATTCAAGGGAAAAGGTTAGCACATAGCCCCCGTATAACAACAAATTGTTGTTTTTACACTTTTTTTTGTAGATATATAACATGTTAATCAGTGAGCTTTACAAGTCTAGCTGTTTCCCCCTACTTCCAGTCTTTATGCTGCGTAAGCTAAGCTAACTCCTCTGTCCGGCTTCATATTTAACAGACAGATCTGAAAGTGGTATCGATCTTCTCATTCAAGAAAGCGAAGAAGCAAACTAGCCATTTACATTTGACAAAAACAAGGACCTTATTAAACTTGTACGACGCCTTATTCCTCTCCTTTTGTCTGTACCCGGTCTCTCTCCTCTTGGAGCAACCCCCCCACCCCCCCAGCTCCTGGGTGTAACTGCTGTCTAACCATCGCTGTCCTGCAGTCAGCCGGGCTGATTGGTGCTGTGGCTGCTGCTCAGGTCACTAAAGGAACGAGACAAGGCCTCTTTTATTCTTAAGGGCCGTGAGAAACGGGGCGCACACACACACACACACACACACACACACACACACACACACACACTGAGCTCTTGAGTGGTGGTTGCAGTATCTCTCACCCAGCCATCGTCCTCTGCTCTGAGGACAGTCAGTGAGTGTGTGTTACCGAGGAGTCAAAGAGGGAAGATCAGTAGCTCCATAACTGTCGTGAAACTCCAGACATTTGTTTTCTAGTGATGTTTCAACTTCGTCACTATCACTCATTCATTGTGCATCATGCTGCTCATATGAAAGCTGAAACAAAACCAAATGAGATGATGAGATCATTTCATGTTATGTAGGTGCTTTGATCAGGTCTGTCTTTCTGGATAATAATTATAAACTTTATTTGTACGGAACCTTTCAAAACACAAAGAGAAAGAACACATTATGAAACACAAAGACAGTAAAATGAACTAAAATTTTGTGTTGGTCATACAGCATAAATAAAACCACCGAAAGGCAATTTTTAAAAAAGTGTGTTTTTAAAAGTGTTATAAATTGCACTTTTTCTCAGTTGCTTTTGGCACAATTGTCAAATGAAAATCGTAATTCTCAAATCTATAGTTCGTTTCCTCACAACAGCATTTGTTGTTGCTTTCAGGCAAATATGTTCAGTTGATCCAGTGAAGCTTCACATGTAACTCTCAGACGTGTTCATCGACGTGCTCGCTGTGTAAATCCCCACGTGCAAAACGTTAAAGCCAACTGTCACGGCCGTTCAAACATAAATGTTTTATAGGTTTCAGTAATCTGGTCTTGTCATAAAAAGAACTTGACATTGACGTCAAATTTACTCCTCAACTATCATCAACACATTTACACCACAGGGGGTGAAACCGAGTCTTCTGTAGGGTTTGTTTTGTACTTTCTGTTTACTGTTGTACATTACTGTTACATGTAATGTACCCTGTGTGATGAGGGGACCCTGCAGAAACTTGAACACTGACAGTGAGACAACCTGTGAATGGACTGTTTATGTAAGCTGACATGAGTTTACTCGGTCAGCTGTATATTTGTCTGCAGCACTTCTGGGGTTATTAAGTCTCGGTGAGAAATGACATAAAGAAAGACATTTTAGTGTCCTCTGTTGTACTGACTGTCTAAAGCAATGATAAAGGAACGTGTTATTTTGGTGGCCGTTATTCACTTTTGGCAGACGAGTTAAATGTTTCGAGTGACGGCTTTTTGCAGGACAGATGAAGTTGCTCAGTATAAAATGATGTGGTGACTCCTCTCGATGTTTTATCTGTAATAGGGTGGCTATCTTTATTCAGAGGATCCACAGATAATTATACTTTTAATGTGGCATGGCTGATCTTCCAGATTCTGGATGACAATATACAGCATCTAAACATAACTCTTAAGTTATATGTAGTCAACTGACTCGATCTATGTTACCCACACAAACCACAACAATTCAATTCAACCCCGTACAACCACAGTGCCTCCTCCTACCTGCGCACTGCGCGTCGTGCTGTACAGTAAAGTTGGTTGCAACTGCCTACATAGGAGATGAGATGCTTGGTTGCCATGGCTACGCAGAGAAAGACTAATTTATTAACAGCTGAAAAGTGCCGCAGTCGGCAAAAACTGCCTCCTATACGTAAAAATTAAAGGCCCAGAAGAAATGACATCACTGCAGGACAAACGTGTGTGTGTGTGTGTGTGTGTGTGTGTCATTCAGAACAGATCACTTCAAGCTAATCATACAAGAGGGTGTGTGTGGTTTTTGTGGGGTGTGACTCATTGCAACTAATACTAGAAGACAGGCAGAGATCTTTGAGAGTGTGCATGGAAAACATTACTGTGGGCTGTGTTCCAATTAGTTCTCTCTCTCTCTCTCTCTCTCTCTCTGTCTCGACTGCTTTCAGAAAACGAAGGTTGTTGCCACTTTCAACTCTTTGCATCACTGTAAATATATGTATGTAATTAAATAGAGATGGAATACGTGCGTGTCCATACAGTGTGTGTGTGTGTGTGTGTGTGTGTGTGTGTGTGTGTGTGTCTGTGTGTGTGTCTGTGTGATGGCAATGTCTGATAGCAGTATGAGCGTAGACTCCGTAATGGTGTTGGTGTAATGGGCCATGCATAGATTGTCAGATCAGCACTGGATAATGCATCCATGCTACACACACACACACACACACACACAAATACACACACACAAATACACACACACACTGCATATATACTTTTACCCTGATATTTGCTGATATTTCCTGTATTTTCAGTGACATCAGAAATATTTTAAGACTTCTTGAACTGCTGCTAATTACGGTGGATATATGGTCGGCATTGTGACCTTGCAGGTCTTACAGTGAGGAGGAAGTAATTACATTGATTAATTGCGTGTGTTTCCTATTGATTAGTGCAGCAGCTTGGCTATTGTTTAGTACACAGCTGGTTCCAACAGCGTGACAGGGGCAGAGATGTTAACGCTTGAAATACGCTCGAAAGATGTGAAGCAGTGATCCATTTCAATGCTTGTGTAGTGAGCAAACAGGCCATGACGGGGTTCCACGAAGGGGTTGCATGCAGTGTTTGTGTGTGTGTGTAAATATGTAAACGTCATGAAATACTGACTTTGGCCCTCAGGGTTTTAAGCAATCTCAAATGCCAAGGCAAAGGCACACACACACACACACACACACACACACACACACACACACACAGAATCCTAATAAACGTCTCTGGCATTTCGGCACCAAAAGGTTTGGCACCATTGCTGTCTCTTGTGGCATTGTAGTCCCATCGCAAAATGGTGAATCCCATCGGAGTTGTGGGCAGAAATATTAAGATCTTTAGGTGTAAGACTTGAAACTATCTTCTTCTAGGTGAAGATTACAGATTGGTTGGTTACAGGTTTGGTGTGGTTAAGGACTGGGAGAGAACATAGGCGAGACTTCCATTTGCCCAGAACTCCAGTCCACATACTCTCTCTCACACACACACACACACACACACACACACACACACACACACACACACACACACACACAGTGTCAGTTTCTACCACCCCCTGCCAGCAGCTGTCACTCATCAGCGCTGGGTGCCAGAGAGGACCAGAGCCATACTGCTCGCACTTTGCTCAAATGCTCCAAGCAGTGATGTAAATCGTCTATTCACTCAGCCACAGAAACAGAGGGGGCTTTCCTGTGCGCTGTTATAAGCCTAATAAGCCTAAAGGAGATGGAGATGACAAGTCTTGAACATTTGGCCATTTGAGTGTTTAGTCACAAGCTTAATCACTCACTGTTTGTCATCACATGGATGGCAGATTGTCAATAATGTGAGTAAATCCTGTATTATTTATGTTTTTATCATGCTACAGTTGATTGAACTGTATTAATACAACTGTTTATGTAATCGCACGAAGCTCCTCTCTGATGGTGATGATGCATTATGACTTGTGACATCATCACTGCAAACAATACATGTATGTAATCACATACAGCCTCAATCACCTCTGCTGGCTTTACATGTGACTCATGTGCTAAGCCCCTGTGGATTACAACAGCGGTTATACGTTCCTCTGCACCATCTTTGTAAAATCAGCTCTGCTTAAGAAGAGCAGTTTGTTTGAGCCTCTTACAACATGAATAACTTAGTGGCAGAGAAAATGCTAATTTCTGACTTCCAAATAGGACAGCTTTATAGTAAAATCCCCTGCTGGGACTCACCCAGGACAGTTAACAGTGGGTGGTCTCATGTAAAATTTACTATGGTGCAGCTTCAATATTTCTGTTCATCTAGCGCCCTCCTGTGTGGAAACAGGGCATCACAACATGGGCCCAACAACCCATTACATGCTACTACAACTAATCCCACCAGATGATGTTCAAACCAGTACTCTTGGATTCTCTGTCGGCTCAATATATTAAACTAATAACCGATATTAAAAGTGGCCTCTTTTGCTGTAATCTCAATTACCATGTCTAAACTAATAAAACTATTTATTCCAACTACATTGCCATATAATCCAAACTAATCTTATACACTAAACAGGACTCAAAGTAAGCAATGTTTACACTAACAGTCCCTTTTTCACAGCAGCCATTTTGGCAGGACCCTGAAACTGAAACAGCTAAATGGAATTCATCCATCATTAGCTTTTCCTACTGTGACATGTCAAAAGGCCTATTATCTTTATCTATATGTATAAACCACCGGCATCAACTTAGCACCTTTATATATGGAAACCTTTTTATGATCCAACTGGAACTCCCTGATTTTGTTCTGTCTTTTCCTTTGTTTTTGTTTTTGTTCGATGTTCTTAACGTTTCCCACATGACATCTGGTGAAGCTGCTTTCAGTTTTGATGGCCCTGTGGAATAAACTCCCTCTGGATCCAACCACAGCAGCTCCTGGCCTTGTCTAGGAATCCTACCCTGTCACTTCTTAAATTTAGATTTTGCATCATTAATGCATAAAGGGAAATAATATATGTAATATAGTTAAAGGCGTCATAATACTGTAATGTATTTTATGATCGTGGAAGGCTTTAAGATTTGTAAAAAAAGAAAGGAAAAGGGACGACTAAGTATAACTACAGGAAAATAAAACAAAATGAGGAATACAGGAACCAAATGTGTGTATAATATAATATAATGTAATGTGCACATAACCACCACATCTTGTGCTGTTTCCACCTGTCCCTCTCAGATCCCAGACTTGTAGACAAAACTGAAAGGCCTGGTGGTTTTGTCCTCACTAACTGAGATTTTTCCAGAGCGGCTCGGAGGACCACACACACACACACACACACACACACACACACAGTAATAACAGTGCAGACGCATGGGCCAATGTGATTTATCCGTGGCAGCACCAGAGTCACTCAGTCAAAACCTCTCCCTGTCCACACCAACACCAGAACAACCTTCCTACTGAGCTTCAGTGTGTGTGTTCTCCCTCTACAACTACAGTTTCACACTAAATCTGTTTTACAGCGCGGTAACTTTAAAGCACGCTGCTCTGCAGTGGAAGAGGAAGTATATAAAAATGATCACTTCAGAGCTAACAACCAATAAAAGGTTACATTTTCAGAACGGCATCATTTGAAGCTTATTTACCTCAAGCTTATTATGTCATGTCCTTCATTTAAAAAGTTACTTTACTCATAAAAAAAACAGAGTCTACAGTCTTTATACAGATATCCCTGGCTCTCTTCCACACTGACACTACGTATTGACTGTGAGGCTAAAGTCAATTTAGGCCTGCATAATTGGTTTGTGAAGGAAATGAGCACTGCTTCATGGATATGAGTCAGCGATCCATTAGAGCGCTGGACATCAGGGAGCATGAACTTCAGATAACCTTGAAGTGGAGTTATATGGAAACACATACGTATGTACCGGTCACCTGCTACACTGTCAGGAGCTGCCTTATTGGTCAAATACAAAGAAAAACAGCAAAAGATAAACAATGGTGTGCACAGACACTGGTGCAGTCTGAGCCACTGCAAATCCTTTATTACTTTTTGTTTATCAATGCATAAAGACGAGACGGGAGCAACTGCATTTCAAAAAAAGAAACCCTGAGTTCTCAGGAAAGCACTACATGAACATCAGCTCATCTGTGTGGCTTGACCCTGACTGAAGAGGCACATCATGCCAGTAGAATTTGGATAAAACGTTTTAATCTCCTAATACATGACAATGAAAGGAATATATTTAGTGCTACTGCAAATGGAAAAGAGAGCTGTTAAACTCATCATCAATATGAAGCTTTTATATAAAACACCCACAACCACAAAACTCAGAAGAAATGCTAATTAATGGAAAATAGGATTAAACAAAAATGACTCGTTACAGTACAGTACTACCAAATCCTGCATAGAATTAGCTAAATAACTCCCTGACATTAAAATCTACTGTTGGTACTGCTGATTAGGACACATAGAAGATGAGCAAAAGCTTTTACTCTCCTGCTCGAGAACATCAGAGAAAGTACATTTCCCAACACGGGCTAAAAACAATGATCAAAATTCTGTTAATGAAGCTGTGAAGAGCCCGTCTGCGTCCTGCTGGCTGAAAAACCAGAAACATGGATGTCTGCAGATTTCAGCCTCACCACCAGGGAGAGGTTGGAGAGACATTTGTAGAGACACAAAATCGTTTTTTTTGTTTTTCTTTATTTGGACGAGCCGATTTATGAAAGGAAACAAAAAAAAAAGATTGTCAGTTGCTAGATTTCACTGGAAAAAATCTTTAAAATTGAATTGATTATTTCTAGACAGAGAAGAATGGCATTAATGCATCCAGTATGTTACACAGAGAAACTCCCTCTGACAGAAAGTGTAATTTCCCACTTTGCATCGCAAGCGATTAGAGTGCCTTTCAAATATCAAAACAACTCAATAGTCCAGTCTAGTGAAGTTGTATTCATTATATTAAGAGAGCTTTCTGAAGCATCAGTGGCTCAAGAGACACACTTTTTTATAATAACCTCAGAAAGGTAAATCTACATCAGTACAGTTATTTCCATACATTGGAATGTCTATAATGTGTTGTGCTACAGGTTTTATTTTCCTATCCATTTCATCATATTGTAGATACAACTGTGAGTTAGATGACAGAGGCTGTTGCTCTGTAATTAGGCACAGGTAATCTCATTACTCCTTGCACATATGGAGGAATCCCCCAAAACAAACGTGAGGGGCTGTAGAAATGGGAATCAAGATCCCCATGAAGGCACACACTGCTGTAGCTCTTGTTTCTTCATCTGTTTCTGCGCAGAGTGATACAGGCACACACAACGTTGCTTTTTACAAAAGTCTTTAAGTGTTTTTGAGGAGGATAAAAACTAAACTCACCTCACACAGCTTTGCAGAGACAATGCTAGTTGTTGAGATGGCTGGATGCTCTTTAAAAAAATCTCCCACCGTTCCCAGTGCACCCCTGTTACTTCTTCTGTCATTTTTAGCGAACACAAATGCACGAACAAGGAAGACTACACTTGAGTGCAGGTAAGAGTACAAGCTTGGCTGTTACAAAGAGAATTGAGAGGAGCTGTGCGTCTTCATTTTCAGGTCAAGTCGGTTAAAAATCACACGTCCAGCTTTTCATTTGTCCAGTTGGTTTCAGAGCAGTTGGGTCAAGGAAGGCAAATGAGATGGAAAGCTGATGCTAGGTCAGCACTGATAAAACACCGGGCCCTGGTGCTCAGGTGGTGACCATTTTAAGCTTCAAAACCAAGGCTGATTCCAGTTCTGCCATTTCGTGCTGTGCAATCAATCCCCCTTGTTCTCTTGGAGCCGCAGTGCCAGGATTCACAGTGTTTTGTTTTTTACGTGGATCATCTGAGGAAGACTGAGTGCACTTTGAGGAGTTCTCCTGGTTTAAAAAAAGAAAAAGCTCACAGACTATCTGTGCGGGCGTGGCAGCTGTCACACACTCTGACTGGGTGGTCCCAGCCTCGGGAGGGCACAGGCCTGATGTGTGTGGAGCAGGGGCCGCACACACCCTGTCCACAGGCCCTGCAGTGGTGCTTGGACATTGCCGAAGTGAAGGTCTTGGAGCACTGGTGGCACTGGGTGATGTCCTGGTCCGGCACCCAATAGTCCGGCCGAGCCACATCTTTCACAAAACCTGAGGGGAGTGGACAGAACGGTAAATATTTAATTCAAGATTTTCGGCAGGGATTGTGTATCTGAACAGAACGTTCAGTGAAATAGTATTATATACACTGGGGCTGGTGTAAACCTCTTTACAGCATCCCAAGCTTCATTAATGTTTATGGTGTAAATCTCCACACAGCCACATTAAATGTCATCAAATAAACAATTAGATGTTATTTATGACATAAATTTCTCAAGTCAAAGTGGCCCAGTGGTTCAGTACGTCCACCTCAGTAGCCACAATTATTACTATATAACTATTTATTGTTACGAGTAGAAAATTTAGCGGTTTTTTTTGTTTGTTTTTTACAACATGGTTGTCGTCGGCACGTTCGATCCTAAGCAAAACGAAGCAGAGCCACGTGTGGTTGGCAGGATTTGTCTCCCTCCAACAATGTTGCAGTTCACTTCCACTTAAGTTTATCAAACAGACAAACAAATAAAACTTTTGTTTTATTTTGAAAAAGACCATTTCAGCTGGCCAAACAGGCCAAATCCCACGTTTGTACTGTAAACTTGATAATTAGAATCCTGTTCAACAATCATCTGACTGGTCAAAAGCCATTTGGCCCCAGAGGTAACGTGCAGAATGTGTAATGGTAAAATGCTGCTGCACTCACAGAGAGGGTAGTCTACAGCCGTGGTGACCATGTCCAGTGTGGACTGGGCCACCTCCGTCACCCGGCGAGCTATTAGACCACGAGGCTCCACCTTGCACACTAAGGAAAAGAGGTGTGTACACAAACAATATTATTTATATGTGAGCAGCTTTCACAGACACAAACAGCATTTAAATACAAGAAATCCCACTGCACAGTCTGGATTCTGCACCCCTAAAATATTCTGAAATGTGACTATATGACGTCTTACATTTTAATGCTGTCTGTACATTAATTTAACATATTTTACAATAAAATGAATTAAAGAAAGTTGGAAATCTATGTGAAGGTAAGATTTACATATGAGCAGGAAAAAAAAGATGCTAGCAAATTAAATGCTTAAGGACAGAATGGCTCACTGACTCTGTTCTGTTTGATCCAGCTAACGTCAATACATGATGTTTGTGTACTTGAACACACACTGCCTGGCCGAAGTTCACCCACTGGTTGAAAGTGTCTCACCCTGGTTGTTAGTGTCAGCTGGTCCTCCCTGTCGGTAGCAGGCCTTACACACCCTGACGGGTCCGCTGCCCCAGCCTCTCTCTGGTACCGGCATCCTGTGGCTGGAGCAGGGGTGGCAGAAACCCTCGCCACATGATCGGCAGTGGTGCTTCCTCTCCGCCTCCTCGAACACTTTCTGACAGCCATGACAGGCCTGGGGGGGGGGGGATTCAATGATGGAAGGAGAGACATGATAACATTATTATTACTGCAGGCATTGAGTGAGTCATTTGTTCAACAATGTCAAACGTCTGTGTGTTAAGCTTTATCCTTGTTATCTGAATTGTTCTGCAGCGTTTGTCTCAGCTGTAGCGCCTCATACTCACAGCGATCTCTGTGTTGGGTCTCCAGTATGGCGGCGCCACCTGGTCGGTGAGCCAGGCGGCGACAGCTTTGGTGGGGCCGGTGCTGTACTCCGACACAGACTGGATCACAAAGTTCATCCCATCCAGCACCCTCTGGGCGGCGTTCTGGTGGGTGGTCAGAAAGGTGTCCGACTGAGAGGAGAACGGAGGGGTGCACAGGGTTTTATAGTGGATGAGTAAAGTGAGGGAGAGAGGGATGAGAGACAGATGGAGAAAATTACCGGTCGGTCAGTGAATCACTACGATACAGATCAATGAATCCCTACTGAAGAAGTGATGAACGGCTCAAAATGTTACTGTAACTCAGTCTCTAACTGCACACCAAACTTCATGCAAGATGTTGTCATTTTAATGTTGTCTGAATGGAAAATGTTATGCATGTTGCAAACTTTGTTAGAATGTAATGTTCAGCATATAATGGCTTTACTGATGTCACATCATCGTCCGTCAGATGCCTAAACGATCATTGCAGTATTCAGTACTTTTGCGCTGAATAAACTGGAGGAAGAGAAGAAGGGTGGAGTACATACCCCCTCCCAGACATGCTTGACCTCAGATCGCACCACGCCGCTCTCAGGGTCCTGGTTTCCCATCCAGTACTGTCTGCTGCGGTAGATTACACCACAGCTAGCACACTCCAACACATAGCTGAGAGGGAGGCGGGGAGACGACATGAAATGATTGGATGAAAGGCAATGAAAAGATGTGTGTGTGTGTGTGTGCGCATGTATTTACGTACCCTGACCAGGCATACTTGGCCAGTCCAAACCATGGGTTGTCACTGGAAGCTGACGTCTTGGGCACGACAATCACCTCTCTGCCTCCTTCGTAGCACCTCTGGAGACATGAGACATAAAACACAGAAAATATATTAAAAATTGTGTTCTTTTTTTGTAAGAAAGCGTGTAAAGAATTAGGAAAAAGACAACAGGTCGAGACACAGCCCGAAACAACCTGTACAAAACCAGTACACATTTTGAGCCAGTCTTACCTTACAGATAAGGACCTTGTTGTTGTACTGGTGTGCGTACTGGCACAGCCCATCTGCCATGTGGGGGACCCTGTCTTTCAGATGGTTCATTCCATTTTTGCAGCGAATGCTGGAGACGAGACAGAACATGGCAGACGCCAGAGTCAGTGATGGGGGCAGGTTTTGTAAGAGTACAGTCCATTAATCCGGGACTGAATCCTTTCAGAACCAGCGTTGTCATTTCGCCCAGAAACACAAAGAGTAGGGGACTCACGTCTCTCCTTTCCAAAAATATGGAAAAGACATCAAGTGTGTCCCACTGGGGAGACAGTTAACATCCACAAGAACAACAACAGATTTCTTTTTTTAAGAGAACAATTCTGTGATTCAGCCAGAAACAAGAAAAAGATTTATGTTTGTGTTTCCATCTGGCAATAAAAACCTTTAACTGCTGTATGGAGATTCTGAAGAAGAGGGATGTTCCCCAACTCGAGTGGTTCAAGTAAAAAGAGACGAACGTTTAGAAATTAAAGATCCCCACTGTACACGATTTAAGACAAATAACAATACTCTGCTTTAAGTAATACTGTGGGTCTATTTGGGAATACTGGAAGAAATGCTGTTAAACTATGGAAACTGTATCCATAGTTGCATAATCAATGCCACTGACGCCACAGTGGATAATGCTTTTAAGTCTGACCTGTCTCGGTGTCTTGAAGCCTGAATGAATGAAACTATCCTTTGAGAAACAGAGTAATGGACAGTAGTAGTAGTAGTAGTAGTAGTAGTAGTAGTAGTAGTAGTCGTCTCGTAAAGCATCCAGCATAGGAGAACTCAAAGATCTGCAGCCCAGCAACAAAAGTAGAGGTGTGATACAGCCATCCTCGACATTCTTAGTTTTCTATAATAAAGCTCGACATAATCTTGGGATTATTTTCATTCCAAAGAATATTACATTTTTGTATCTTTAGAAAGTACATGTACGTGTCATGATTTTGGTAAAAGTTTCAGGCCCAATTCAATCTCCGAGATGGAGAAAAGCTGAAAGAGACAATGTTTACAAAAGACTTACTTGCAGCTGAGGCAGACAGCGGAGCAGGTGAAGTACTCGTCTGGGAAGAAGGAGTACAGGGTCATCTTGTCGTCTGACAGTTCTCCACAGAAACGCTCACTTAGGGCCTAAGGAAACATAAAAAGGAAGGCTGGGAGAGAGGAAACGTGGACCACGAGACTGACATCGAACAAAGAGCAAAACAATTTCTCAAAAATTCTACTTGGTGTCTCTTTAACACAGACGGTAATCGTCCACCACTTACCTCCAGAGCGTGGAACACTATCCCCGGCTGGCGGGGGGAGCGAGTGTGAGTGTTCTTCACTTGCTGCCTGACGGCCTCCAGCAGCCTGTTGTAGTCAGTGGGAGGCGTGATGGTCTGGGTGCCGACATACTGCACCGAGCTGAAGGCCTCCGTCCCCAAGCCCAGGTCGTGAAACCGCTTCTGGAGCAGCGTGTCGGCATGGCCGCCCACCTTAGAATCTGCAAGGGAAAGGGAAAGCAAAGACATTGTGGTTGGACAGCAGGAACCACAGAACAAGAGGTTATGCTTGTAAACTGAGGTGAATTTTTGGTGGTCTCACACAGTATATGCACGCCATTTAATTTACTGCCCTCCCCTACCATGGCCGAGCAACTGGGTGTGCGTTGTCTCCTGAAAGACGACGACTGCAGGCCCAAGAGAGGAGAGGGGCACGTCCAGACCACAGCGGCTGGAGAGGGCCCTGAGCTCAGGGGTGAAGTGCTTCAGGTAGGCCCCCGAGGCGCTGCTCAGGAACAGGAACATGTCGTTGTGGAGGCGCTCTGCCCGTGTACGATAGACTACTATATCAGACACTGCCAATACCTGGAACAGAAGGGAGTAGATATATATAGAGAGTTAAAACAGCAGTAGAGTCTATAACCTGGAGAAATGAAATATAGACGTATGTGTATATGTACCTATCAAATTGTCTGGGTACAAAACCCACTAGCCATGGCCAAAATGTATCAGCACACCTTTTCTCAGCCGTATTACAGACACTGCATTGTAGTGAGCTGTACCTTGTGTGATGTGAAGACTAACTGGTATTCGTATTTTACCATCTTGTGTAAACACATCCAGCTGGGAGTTAATTCCAACAAAACCAGTACCTTTAGCAGCAGCCGCATTCTCTGGTTCTGATTTGCTGCGGCCCCCAACAGGCCCTCAGTATCCAAGGCGACCAGGCTGAGGGTGGGGTCGTACGCGGCCCACACTCCCACCGTACAGGAGCTGGGGGACTTGGAGGTGTAGAACACACTCTCGCCACCGAACAGGATGTGGTTGAGGGTGTGGGACTTGCCATCACCGGTGTTGCCAAAGATGGAGAGGACCTTGACTCCCGCCACGTCCCCGCAGCCGAGTCTGTCCACAAACTCAGACTCATCGCGGACCTGGAGACGGAGGAGGGGGGACACAGAGCGCAGAGGCGTTTAGGGACAGAGGATGGATTGCTGGGCTGTATCAACATGATATCACGGGCTCCCATTGCTGACGTCATTGAATCAAAGGGAAACCTTAATTATATTTTATTTATTCATACATGGATGACAAGGAGCCTTAACACACAACAAAATAAACATACGGTCTATTACCTGTGAGACTATTTACATTCAGTTTACATCTTTTAAGTGAAGGTTGTATTCACAGACAACATGCTGCTGAGCCTTCAGCTCTCTTGGGACAAACACTGAGGACAAAATTAGTTGTGCATACATCCCAGACTATCACATTAAAATAACCATTATCTTCTGCACGCTGCACTTCTGTAACAACATCAGGCAGAGAGGGTGCCTCCCTGCGGGTCAGCTGTGCTGTATGACTCACCAGGGATTTTCCCCAATGAGAAACCCATTTGCTGCTCTGCCTCTCTCTCTCTCTCTGTTGTAGTTTAAGCCTTTTTTCTTCTCGTTGAGGCATCACGGGCCCTTGTTAGCGGAAACATATCTGTAAGCTAAACATGATGGATGTCACGGGGAACAGCTAGGTGTTGTTACGTTGACACACCGTGGGGAGAAATCTGCCACACTTTGCTGAGTTTAACAGCTGACTGTAGCTCGGTGTTTTCTCAGCTAATCGGGCTCACGTATCAAACACCGCAGCTGTCCGCATGAGTGACAACAGATGGTTAATGGCCTTCATCAGAATGTGTCTTGTCTTAGCCTAGCAGCTAAGGGTTAGCAGCCGATAGCTCAGTTGACGTTAGCTTAACTTTACCTGCAGGTTTTCTTGTTCGTCCACCAGCAGGAAGCTCGGGACGCCGTCCGGACGCTCCTCCGCCTTCATCGGACTGATCGGTACGCTCTCCATTTCTTTCATCAGTATGTCGGACATCGTTGTTTATTTACTTAGGACATATCTGTGACGGCGAAAAGCAAAACGAAACTTCAACATGACTCCTGTTTCTCTGTCAATCACAACAACAGCGCGTGTACGGCTGACGCTGCGGGAGGAGCCGAGTCTGGGGAGTTACGCAGGCAGTGACGTAAGACGCATGACGTGCACGTTTGGTCAGCGTCTTGTCTGGTACATCAGCACCACCCTGTGGTCAAAATGCAGAATAACATAGGGCCTGCCTTTCAACAAACTTCCCAAATCAGGGAATAAGAAAGCATAAAATAAGATGAATGATGACCTGTGAACTCTGTGCGTGTTGTGTAGTAGTTTTTAAAGTTTAGATCAATTATGCAAATCAAACATAAAGTCCACATATTTGCTCCACTAAGTAAAGCTGAAAAACATGGGTATTATAAAACAGCAACTAATCCATAATCACAGCAGCACATAGAGAACAAAGTTTCCATTTATCTGGCAGAGCGTGTTTTATAGGAGCAGTGCTGCCACGTTGGAGCTGCTTGCTAATGTTCATTAAATATTTGTTAGCACAGATCTATAAATATCACATGTCACTGAATGGCTTCAGAGCGGCGCCACTGCTGCTAACATGACATGGAGAAAGAAATTCCAGCATTGCTGCTCTAACAGTCCTGGCTGAGCGCCATCTGACCTTCCTCCCTTCCTCCCTTCCTTCCTTCCTTCCTTCCTTCCTTCCTTCCCACATGCATAAAGGATTAAATGTATGTTGGGGACACCTCAAATAAACACTAATAGTTGAAATAAGCTATGGACTTATGACACATTGGTCTGTATATATAAATTAATGATACAAGATACAGGCAAGAAAGTGTGCAAGCAGGGAGAGAAAGCAGCTGGAAAGGAATTAAAGAAGGAATTAAGGAAGGAAGGAATAAAAGATGGAGGGGTGAGGAGATTGGGGAGGGTCCCAGCCATTCTCCGGGCTCAACCATGAGAGACAAATGTCTGAAAGAATCAATTATAGGCCTACTCCCAAACCCATCGCCCCTGATTAATGAATAATTAAAGCTGTTCAGTGCAGGGCTACCTAGCATAGATAATATAAGATTAACCATGGGTCTATCAACATGCCACCACTAATGCAAGGGTATGTAGACACAACGTCTCTTAATTTGCCCTCAGATAGTTACGCTAGTATAAACTTGTTACTGAGGTTTAATAGCCTATAATTTAATATATTATCCAACTTTTCTTTAGTAGAATAGAGTTGATCACCTTTGTATGTAGACTGCATGTTTAAGGGGAATTAAGAAACTCTCTCTTTTGTTCTTCTACTAGTTGTCCCCCATGATAACACACACAGGTATGATGATACCTGGCTTATACCTCACAAAATGTACACCCACATCCACGTGCTGCCCCTGCTCATATATGCAAAGACAAATGTGTCATAAATTATTTTCTCTTAGAAATTCATTCATCATCAGCCTTCGGTATGAAATGTGTCCATCAAGGTGCCACTAATGTGATGTGATGCAATTTTTGGGGACCAGCCAGTGCGGATTCAAGCCCATCATCACCACCCAGACTGAGGCAACAGTGCATAAGAGAAAACCGGCATCCTCAGACTGACAGACCGTCCTGCAACCCAACCTTGACATAACTGTAGACATTTAAAAAAAATAAAAATAAATTCGGAACTGGGGGACGGCTTTGCCCTTACAAGTCCGAGGCGGGACTGTGGTCCACTTAAACCGCTATCCGCGCCGGTACTTGTAGTGCGCTCCTCCTCGGCACGTCTCATGTTGACATGCGTAAAAAACTACACTTCCTCAAAGCTGTCACAGAGCGCTCCCGCCTCCCATTGGCTGCTCGCTCCAGCCGCAGCCCCAGAGAATGAATGAAATTGAAATAGCTGCTACATTACATGTACAATACCGGGCTCTGCAGTGTTGCATTCTATCATACTATATCAAAATGGCCACAGCGGTACAGAACCCCCTCAAATCGTAAGTACAACACATTTTTCTGAGCGTTTGCGCCTTTTGTGTTTGTGCATGCTGTCAGTGCAATTTAAGAGCCTTAAATTCCCAGATATTTCTCAGCATGATTACCAACACGTCTATACATGCAGTGCATACAGCAGAGATGGAGATAATGTCAGCGGATGCGAATCAGCCCTAAAGAAAAGTTATATTTGAAGCTGACGAGGGGGTCTCTGTTTTGGTTTTTTTTTTTTTTTTGGCAAGGGGGGATTATTGTGCGCTCCGATGCAATTCATATAATCATTTCCTCTGAGCCAACAGCAGCGTGTGTGCAGGGATATGGAGGAATGCTGGAGGTAGATTTGGGTGACCCGGTATGTCCCTTGCCAGTGTAGCCAGCCAAGATCACGGTCAAAGCCAGGCTGGAGTAGCAAGGAGCTTAGATGGCTTTACAGTACCTGTGCGCACATTTTTGGACAGAGAGGGTAAACAGGTAGGCAGAGGCAGAATGAGGCTCACTGCTCGGCTTTTAGGCTGCAGCGTTACCTTTACTGCCGGACCCCTCGGAAATACACAGGCTGAGGTAAATACGCTAGTGCACGGCTTCAACTCCGAGACTTGCTTTAATCTCCGGCGCCTATAATAAAGCCTACAATAAAATCTAAATTGCAATCTGGCGTTTTACACTCAACGTGCACATTAACGGACATTTATTCCCACTAATGGGTCTTTAAACGGGTGGATTCCCCGTTAAGTTTCTCCTGTAGGCTAATGATCGCCTTTGTGCAGGTTTTTTGGGGGGTCTTTTTTTGTTTTTCGGAGAGACTGGTTTCAGCGGAATGCAGACGCCTGCTGCCCGCCTGGGCTCCCGGCCAAAAAGGTGGCTGATGTGCGTCTGTCAGCGGGTACTTACAGAGATCTAGCCCCCACCACCACCACCACCCTACCTTCGCCCCCCCCCCCCCACAATAGCTCCAATATAAACATACAACCGAGGAGTGTTTGAGCACACAAAGGTCCAGCTCAGGCAGTTTGAAACAAAGAAAAGTCATAGACCTGTGTGCTAAAGGAGGACGCACATCGGATGCTGCACAGGTTTCACCTGAGCAGGGATATGTGATATAGACTGCTGCCTGCCTGCCTGCCTGCCTGCCAGTCTGTCTGTCTGTCTGTCTGTCAGCCTCTCTGAGATGCAGACACAGGCGACATTTCGTGCAATTCCATGAACGACTGCCCTGTACGTGCCTGTTTTGAGGAGCACTTCACAGGAGAGAGGGAACTGGAATGGTACTGATTAGGAAACTGTGTGCTGCCCTGATTGACTGTGACGCTATTTTAGTGTTTTGGCCAAATGCATTTTACTCACACACCTCAGTGATAGTGACAGTGGCATAAAGATGTAAGATTAACACTTTTAATTACGTCCTGTTAAACTGGTATCCGGTGATGTTATGTGATGATGGGACAGGAACGGACAGGTGGACTGGATGGAGGCTGTAATGTGGGACCTTTGAGCTCAGAGCTTCCTCTCCTCTCCTCCCCTCTCTCGGTCTTCCTCCTCTCCTCTATGGGATGCTAATCCAAGCAGAGCCAAAGTGTGGACAGATTGCTCCCAGAGGCCCTGACTGACACCATGTCAAGGGGATTAAATTGATAGATTTGCATGGAATATATATGTATGGATGTGGTACCAGGACAGAGAGGGAGACGAGGTTGTGGCAGCAGGAGGAGAATGGGATAGAGGAAGAGCAAAAAGAGTAGAAACTAAATGGTTAAAAAAGAGGCTCAGGGCCAGTAATTAATGAACTAGTGCCCAATTTTCAATGGTGGTCTTACATTGACTTTAAGTGCTTAAAGTTGGACAAAAGAGGGAAAGACACAGAACAAAGCAGCAAAGTCGTCAGCCAGATTCAGACCTGCAGGGATGCTGGCACACTGTTTCACTACAGCATCCGACTCTATGTGCAGGAATACAGCTGAATGTATTTATTACACAAGGCCACAGCAATCAAGGCTGCCTTTAACATCTCACCAACTGCATAAATGCCATCGTTACGCAGTATGGGTTTAACTGCGTTCCAGTTACCACACTGCGATTGGCTTTTAAACAAGCCCTGGTAATTAGCATGTCTACAAACAAACTTGCTATTAGAGGCTTACAAATTAGAGGCCTATCCAGTAAAATGGGCCAAACAACTAGCAAAATCTTGGTTCGGTGTCGGCCCTAATGGGCTGGCCGGCTGTGCGCTGGAGACAAAGCCTGTTGTGTCCCTCAATGTCCTTAAACTTTGTTGAATCTCAGCAATAAATTATAATTAATTCAGCGGATGTAAATTCTGTGGGAAGCATTTACAATTGTTGCCCATCGCCCAGCCAAGTGTGAGTGGGACATGCAGATGCAGTGTGATAGACAGTTGATGTGTGTGTGTGTGTGTGTGTGTGGAAGTACAGTGGAGGGTTCATTTGTGTGCGAAGGCAAATCAGTGGAGGAGCTCCAATCTACTGGGCATTTCCCTACCAGCGCTCTCTCCGTCTATCTCTCTGCTGGATTAGAGACTCGTTTAATCTCTCTCTCTCCTTCTCCTCTGCTTCCATCTCCCTCCCTCTTATTTCCTCCCTGTCCTCCTATCACCCCTGCTACCCCGTCCTCCACGTTGCCTGCCTCCTTCTTCATCACTTTCTCCATCCATCACTCTTTTTTTTTTTTTCGCCATCTCCCTTTTGTTCAGCCATTTCCTCTCTGTCTCGCTCTCGCTCTCTCTTTTCCATTTTCCTTCTTTTCGGCCTCAAACCATCTGAGCCCTCCAAGACGCTTCCCCTCAACCCCCCCAACCCCCCACCCTCCACCCTCCATCCTCCACTGTGGCTCTTTACATTGTGAATCAAGGCATGTCACCACTTTAATATTCAGCAAAAAGTACTGAAGGAAATTCTCTATGCATTTTGTCAGATCCCTTTAAATCTTGTCGGATAGCTTATTGCTAAGAGTTCCTTCAGAGGGATTTACTGTAGATTTGGACTATCTACTGGCAGAAGAGTGTTTACAGATCACACTGTTCATACCACATTATACTACCTTTCCATCGGGGACATCACAGAGTGTTATGTCGGTTACAAAGAAGACATGCGTCCAAATGGTTGCATTCAATTCTGATGTTTCCTGCTTATGAAGTAGATGATAAAATCCTTAAAAATATTTTATGAACAAAATGCAATTAAATGAAATTAACAGCAGGAACTTGACTGTACGACGATCATTTTAAAGGCTCTGGTGTCCGAATTTGTTGTTGATGTGGCGAATACGTCAGCGATATTACTTCTTTGTGCTGGTTAGAGGGGGAGATGTAGATAATAGTGAGCTGTGGCACTGGCAGCGGTTTTGGCAGGGCCTATATAATATTATTTCTGCCTTGCCTGACTGAGCCGAGCTAAATGAGTTCCATGTAATAACCGGCTCTGTGTGCAAACAGCCCCACGTGATGGTTGAAACCACAGCCTGAGCATCCATTTCTAGATCTTTCTTCCTCTTTCAATCTCTCCCTTTCATTCCCTCACTCGCTCATTTGTGCGGTATCACCCGGGCGGATGGAGACACACACACACACACACACACACACACACACACACACAGTTGCACACTCTCATTCCCTTTCCTGCTCTCAGTTTTTTCTTCACTCGTATGGGAGTAAGCCTGGGGTCTGATGTTTTTAAGGGTATTTCTTTTTTCGAGTTATTGCTTTCATCATCCCTTTATTTAGACTTTCTATCTTTTACTTTGTCTTTTTTTTATTTTTTATTTTTTTTGAGAAGACAGGATAGAGAGAGACTGAGAGAAAGAGAGAGACATAGATAAGTATTTTTAGCACTATGACCTATTTCTCCGGTGCTACCTAACTGACTGTCAGTCAGCTCCACTGCTTTGGGACCTTGCGTGACTTCAAGCCAGGAAATTTGGAATTTGTAGTTTTTTTGGTTGCAAGTTGTAGTCCAAATGCAAAAAGGTGTGGTGGGAGAAGGAGAGATTGAATCAACCCAAACCTCTCTTCCCCTCTCCTCTCCTCTCCTCTCCTCTCCTCTCCTCTCCTCTCCTCTCCTCTCCTCTCCTCTCTTCCCCTCTCCTCTCCTCTCCTCTCCTCTCTTCCCCTCTCCTCTCCTCTCCTCTCCTCTCCTCTCCACTCCTCTCCTCTCCTCTCCTCTCCTCTCTTCCCCTCTCCTCTCCTCTCCTCTCCTCTCCTCTCCTCTCCACTCCTCTCCTCTCCTCTCCTCTCCACTCCTCTCCTCTCCTCTCCTCTCCACTCCTCTCCT